>NW_013668378.1:0-37287 GCF_000517525.1 Limulus polyphemus | reverse complement strand
AGAAACCAAACCAATGACGGTACATTTAGAAGATCAAGAAAGCTGGTCAAACAGGAAATTAGGACATCAAAAAGGATGTAGGCAAAAAGCTTGGCTGAAAATGTAAAAATTAACAGTAAGAATTTCTTTAAATACATTAAGGATAAACAAAATGTTAGGATGGGGTAGGGTACTTGAAGGATGATAAATGAAGAATTATATCTGATGATTAAGAGATGGCCGGGTTATTGAATTTTGTTTTTTCTTCAGTTTTTACTAATGAAGATTCAAGCAGTATTCCTCATTGGAACAGTTGATACGTGGAAACAAGATCGAACAAGATAATTATATTAATTTTGAGCTTGTTAAGAAAAAATTGAAAAGATTAAATAACGATAAGGCTCCTTGGTCAAATGAAGGAGGTTAAGAACTGGATATGTGAGTCACTTGTTACTATTTCTTGTAAGTCCCTGAATAGTGTGCAGGTGCCAAATAATAGTTAATTTCACTCCTCTTTTCAATGGAGGAAATAGAAATTGTCCCAGTAATTGTAGGCATGTTAGTCTTACATCAGTTGTGGAAGTAGTTTTGGAAAATCTGATAAAAGATGCTTTGCAAGATCATTTAACAAAGTTTAGAATTTTATTGGGTA
Source organism: Limulus polyphemus (assembly GCF_000517525.1). Classification (NCBI taxonomy): domain Eukaryota; kingdom Metazoa; phylum Arthropoda; class Merostomata; order Xiphosura; family Limulidae; genus Limulus; species Limulus polyphemus. Next base: position 36,656 of record NW_013668378.1, on the reverse strand, counting down.
GTCAACATGGCTTCACTAAGGGAAAATCTTGCCTTACAATTTTTTTTGAAAAGGTTACTGCTTATGTAGGTGAGGGTAAGGGTATAGATTTGGTGTATCTAGATTTTCAGAAAACCTTTGATAAGGTGCCACATAAAAAGCTTGTTAAAAATTATATCTAAAGGTGTGGGGGATAAGTAAGCTAATTGGATAGAAAACTGGCTAGATGGAAGGAAAGCAGAGGGTTGGTATAAATGGAGTTCAGTCAAACTGGATTAATGTCACGAGTAGGATACCTCATGGCTGTCTTAGGACCTTTGCTCTCTTTTATTTACATCAATGACATAGATGAAAGAATAATCAATAAATTACTTAAATTTGCAGATGATATTAAAATCTTGGGTGTTGCTAGCTGAGAAGAGGATGCTGCTGCTTTACAAAAGATCGTTTAGTGAGTTGCGCAAATAAATGGCAGATGGGTCTTGATTATAATAAATGCAAGATAATGCATGTGGGTTATCATAATTTGAATTATAAGTATAATTTGGATAGGGATAAGCTTAACAGTGTCACGAAAGAAGGGAATTTTGGTGTAATGGTTGATCAGTCTCTTAAGCTATCCAAGCAGTGTGCTGTTGTTAATGGCAAGACAAATACGATTTTAGGTTGTATCTACAGAATTATTGAATATAAGTCTAAAGTGGTTATAATTTCATTGTATAAGTCACTGGTTAGGCAACATTTGTAGTGTTGTGTTGGAAAGGGTTCAGAGGAGGGTTACTAGAATGGTGCTTGGAATGGAGAGATTAAGATCTCTGAAATTGTTTTCTCTTGAAAAGAAAGAAGAGTTGGGTGGATCTGATTAAGGTATGTTTTAAGAATGTAAAGAGAATGGATAGTATTAATGCATCACCTTTTTTTCATATTTAATGGCAAGAACAGTAGGACTAGGGGACACAAATATAAATATTGGCAGGGTAGGAGTCATCTTCAGCTAAGAAAGTTTTATTTTTCTAACAGGGCGGTTCGCCATTGGAATGGGTTGCCTTCGGATGTTGCGGAGGCAGTAAATGTAAGTGAGTTTAAGAGAAAGCTTGATACTTAACTATTTGAATGATAGGGGCTGGCTTTAAAATTTTTATTAATTTTTTTAATTTATTTATTTAATAGTTTTAGTTTAGTTTAAATGATAGGACAGCCGAGATGGACCAATAGGTCCTTTTTCGTCCCTAAACATTATGTTGTGGAATAATATACATTGAAAAACACAAGACTGTCCAGTAATCACCTAGATTTCGCCCATACATGGCCTCTAAGATTTCGAGTAGAAGCGAAGTCCGTTTCGCTCACACGACTTTCTAAAATATACAGAGTGGACAAAAATACATGCTAGTATTTTGGGGATTCCTTGTATATAACGTTGCTAAAAAAATAAACTATCAGAGTACCTCTGAGCTTGCAACTTGAAATAATATTTCTTTTCTTATTCATGTTATTTTTCGCGTTAATATTTCACACCTTCAGTAAAACTCGCCTCTTTAATCGTGTTTTTTTACTTTTTTTTACTTTTATGGTGATAAAAAGGTAGAATCAAACAACTTTTTTACAGAAATCTTGTAATCTATCGTATCTGTCTGCTTCTGTTTGTTCGATAATAAAAAAAATAATAAACTGGATTGATGCTGTTACTTAAAAACAATAGATTTCTCCGAGACCCATTTTTCTCCGTCTTTTTATAAAATCACAAACACAACAGCAGTATTCATTTTTCGAAGTACTTATTTCATAATATTTCCAGGCATTCCACTATAAAGAAATATAAAGCTCACATGGCATATAAGCTCTAAAGATGAAACAAGAGCGCATTGATTTTTCGAATTGCAACACGTGTATGTTTTCGCCTGATCGTTAAGAGATTTGATTGCTACTGGCATAACCCGCTGGGCTTATGCAGTCACGAGTCTTTTAGACGTTTTGTTCAATATATATATATATAAATATTTCAATTATCACATTGTAGATTACTCTCCTAAAAGTTCAAAATAATGATTATTATTCATTGTTATCTTCTTAAGCCCAGTTTAAAGTTTGTATCATAAAAATTCAATAATATGCCACTTGCAGATTGAGAAACTCACTGAGGACAGACTCGACCGAAATGTTGAGCTGTTACTACAATTGGGTGATAATAAATACGTACCAAACTAGGTCAAAATGGGATCCTCTAATAAGACAACAGTTTATTTCGCAATCATTATGCAATTCAACGGTTCCAACAGGGTTTGTTTTTTTAGATGTATCCACCCAAAACATCTGAAGGAAGGTAATTTTTAATTCATTTGATGTGTGAGGATTTGTCATCATAAGCCCACTTGTCCGTAATTTATGAAGCTGGTAAATATATTTTGAACTTTCAAATTCACAGTTCCTATACTTGTCAGGGAGAAAAAAAAAGTCTGTACATGTCTTACTCTGAGCTTTTGATAAGATTTTATACTGTAGCAATCTTTGTTACTTTTATCACCCACTGGGCTGGTTATACAAGGCGACATATTTCCCCAGGAGGGTGGACTGATAACCTATTTAACGTTCTATGGAACAAATCCGTGGAATTCTGTTTCTTAAATGATGGACATCGTATTTTTTTTAGTAGTTAAGAGGATTATTATATTTGTCTCGTCAGTGGAACTTTTTATCTATTGCTTTCGTCTCTAAAGCCAGCCGACTAGTATGTAAGTTTGAAAGGTTCAATGATTAATTCAAATTTTCTTTAATTTCTACGTGCATCGTATATTTTGATCGGCCAGTTTTGTGTACTATGAGAGTACTTTATTATTATATGTAATAAAAACATATTTGTATGTTATTCATCTGACGTAGTCCCTTCAATTTTTAGCCCAAACTTTTTTAATTAGTTACTGACAAAATCCTTGAAATGTCGATCATTTACAGTCTTCTAGTATACACCTGTGTGAATATTCTTATCTGAGAATACCAAAAAAAAAAAAAAACATAGTGAAACAAAAGCCTTTTCTCCAGTTTATAAGTTGCTTGCACATTTAAACTGATCACATTCTTCCTCCAGTGCAAGCCCAAGCATTACAGTCTTCTAGTATACACCTGTGTGAATATTCTTATCTGAGAATACCAAAAAAAAAAAAAACATAGTGAAACAAAAGCCTTTTCTCCAGTTTATAAGTCGAAGAATGTGATCAGTTTAAATGTGCAAGCCCCCAGTGGTACAGCGGTGTATCCGCGGACTTGCAACGCTATAATCTGGGTTTCGATACCCGTGGTGGGCAGAGCACAGATAGTCCATTGTGTAGCTTCGTACTTAATTACAAACAAACAAACAATAAATGTGCAAGAATTAATATAAGATTGACATACCTTAAAAGAGAATGCTGTATCTTGGGTCGGGTGTGACCTAGTGGCTTATCTATATGGTTCGCTTCCCTTTACGGCAAAATCGCGATCAGCACTATCTATCATTTTGAAATTAGGGAAAACTAGCGCGGATCGTTCCTGTGTAGCTTTACTCAAATATCCGAAACTAACAAACAAATAATCTTGAAGCCAGAGATCAAATAGACGCCATCATGGAATCAAATATCCTCTCATTATTTGGGGTCAAATTTGTGTAGCCTGATCCTATAGTTTTGCTGATTCGCTGAATAAATATGAATACTCTCACAAGTTTTGAAATAAGAAGCCACCAATAAAAAAACATACCATTAGTGTATGCATTCAAGTATTTGGGACATTGTGCCCGCTTTTTTTATTTTTTTATTTCCTCTGTAAAAATGAGCAATAAAAATAAATAAAATATTTGAAGAGATCTTCATTTTGGGACCTTTTTTATGATTTTTATTTATATCTAATAGTTATTTATTTTCTAAGTATTCTAATTAAAGGAATACCAACTTATTTCTTTTCTGTCTTACTTTATAAAACTATTATGATGACAGATACATTTTATTTTCAGAACCAGCACAACATTTTGTGAAAAGTTTTACCTTATGGTATTTATGAAGCTGCTTTTATTTAGGCTTCAAAATTTTGACTGTTGTCCAAATTCTGTAGACACTTATTCGGGTGAAAGGTTTACGCTAAGGACATCAATTCGCAGATGCATTACAACATCTTGTCAGTCGCTTTCTCACAGATTTAACATCCAAGTTTTCTTCTGATACGCATTTTTTACAAAACGATGCGGATCTCTGATTATGATAATATTACAGTTACCCTACCTCAGGTTACTTTTACGCTGCTTTGCTTTTCATAAATGCTTCAAATTACTTGAACTTTATTAGTAGCTTTTTATGAATTGTACTTCACTGAGCATAATATAATGAATCGCGTTAAAAAGAGCTACCTGGTACATTCATTGAAAAATAAAATAAAGAAACCGAAACCAATTGATAGTACATGATATAAGTTAACACTTAGAGAGTTGTCATTGGTTAGTTGAAAACTGGTGATTGAAACTGACAAATCACAAAACTCCAGATGACATTTGATTATATTTTTAATAAATGACTTTTTAGTGGAAAGTTTCAAGATAAAAGATTTTAGCTGAAGCTTTCAAAACTTATGCAAAACTATTAATTTTGATGTGAAAAATGCAAGTTAAATGCCTTTTCCAAGTTAAGTCCACATTTCTTGAATCTTATTAATTTTTTATGCAGCATTTATTCATACTATTGCTACAAGTCATGAAATTTCAAACCATATTTTGTTTAGTTTCCTCTAAGTATTCGTCTGCTATCAAGGAAAATTGATTAGCTTAATACTTGCGTACCATAATCAATTTACTTTTCTTTGACTTATTTAAACCAGTTTGTTAGAAACGCTCAAAAATGAAAATATACTAGCCAATGAATGTTGTTATGTATTATCAGTCCAAGTTTTGGAACATTAAGAAATTTATATCGAAATACCAGTTGCACATCATACCGTTATATTGGACCTTTTTTTTTTTTTTGGTAATTGTGAAAGGGAGTGTGTCGTTTTGTTGAATAAATATTTTGTGATTACATTTTAATTATGAATTACAGGATTGGCAAGTAGGCGTGGTCACGTGTTCTCATTATTTGATGCGGTATACAAATGTTGTAAAAAATGATCAAGAAAAGCCTCAGGGAATATTCTAAGTAAAAATATTGTAGTTTCACGGAAAGTAATTTTTATACTCGTTTTTTTTTTGTTATAAAAGAAATCTTGTTAATAAACACGGGATGTATTCAAATTGAATAACATGTACTGCTAGAAAACATACAAGATTCGTGTTCGACTAGTTGAGGATTTGTTGACAGATGGTGCATACGTTCCGCAGCTCAATTAAATTTAAAATATACAGTTAGATTGAAAATGAAATGATGTTTCATTGTATTGAATAAAGTACCAGTTTTTAATATTTGATAAAAAGCGAAACTTACGCCTACAGATTAGTAGAATTATGTGTTAGTTTCAATAACTGCTGAATATTCATTTCTCAACCCGCCTATGAGTCTCTGTTACTACCTACAACAATTTCTTGAAACCCCTTATATATATATATATATATATATCTATAAACTTACGCCTACAGATTAGTAGAATTATGTGTTAGTTTCAATAACTGCTGAATATTCATTTCTCAACCCGCCTATGAGTCTCAGTTACTACCTACAACAGTTTCTTGAAACCCTTCTAGAAACAGAATATTCAAGAGAATAAAATAAAGTTAGACTGTGGTTCTCCATCCTCTTGTAGCTGGAGTAGTAGAATAAAACATAGAACCAGCTAGTCGTGTATGCAGACGAAAGAAATTGAATGAAAATCTGACACTGTTATTAGTGCATTACAATACCGCAACTCATAAAATTACTTGTCAGTGAGTTACAGTATGGCGACACATAAAGTTATGTGTCTCTTTTCTGTATCTCTTATTTCACTTTTACACATTAAAATTTTCACTTGAGTGATATCATTGGTACTGTCTACAAGATTATGTTCGATTATCAATATGACATTGTCGTACAATCCATGAAGAAACAAAAGGATATCACCAAAACTTACGTCCCGTAGGGAAGACCTATACGAATTCCTAAGGAGAATCAACAGTGTGGTATACGTTTTTTCAAAGAGCAGGTATAGATATAAGGCTGTTCATTATGATTAGCTGTGAAAAATATCTTGGATAGAAGATAGCCTATTTGGAGAGTACTAAGTTGGATAAAAACTCTTCAAACAGATTCTCAAAGAAATTAATCTATTAAGAAATGGCGCACGCAAATTTGGCACATAAACAAGTTTAAAATGTTCAATTTTATTAGTTTTTATATTATTCAAGTTACTTAACAATTTAGAATTAAAACAATGTTCTAGGGTAGCACATCATACTTTGTATTTTTAAACTATTTCTTTTTTATTATATTCTGAAGACAATAGGATACGAGATTAAGATTTAGAAACAGTAGGTCAATCTCCAGTTAAGACTATTCTATTTTTCGAATATGTTGGATGGCTTAAGAATTGAGTTCCGTGGGTAGTAGTAGAGGACGGTATTTTACAAAAGTTTAAGAGGGAAAAAACAAAATTTTCTGAAAAAATAAAGATTTGGTTCAAAATATTACGCTTGTATTGGTGGATGTGCAAGAACGCTTTTGAATGCTCAAGCGATCCCTTGACGTCCGTTATGTTTCAAAAATATTGCTTTGTTTTTTAGAGAGTATAAAACAAATAAACTTTGATTAAATAAGCCGGATTAACATAACATAACGTTTTGGGACAACATGGGATCTAATGGTCCATTTCGGCTCTTACATTCTCTAAACTAAATTAAGATTATTTTAAAAAAATCTTAAATCCAGCCCTTATCATTCATATACTTATCAAGCTTCTTAAATTTACTGCTTCCACAACATCCGAAGGCAACCAATTTTAGAGGCTAACCACCCTGTTGGAAAAATGAAATTGTCTTAGCTGAAGATCACCCCTACCCTTCCAAAATATATATTTGTGTCCCCTATTCCTACTACAGTCACTGTTAAATATGAAAAAAGATGATGCATCAACACTATCAATTCCCTTTACAACCTGAAACACCTCAGTCAGATTCTCCTTAACTGTTCTGTTTTCAAGAGAAAACAATTTAAGAGATTTCAGCCTCTCCTTCTATGACAACTGAGCTATGGCTTATAGGGTCTCGAGATTTTCGGAGCCACATATGGATATCGCATTGAAAAGTTAAACCAAATGTACATGTTCGTATGTCATTGGAAACGATGAGCTAAAAACAAGTATCAGAATCGGGGAAAAAACAAACACGTGGTGCTGATAATTTCATAATTGAGTCATTTTTTTCTCATCCTGGACCAAGTTCTTGCCCCTTTACAACAGCATCGGCAAGATAAACAGATTTATCGAAACTATTGACGAAAATGATTGAGCAAAGTTTCAGACTGATACAGCACATCTGATTTACAAATATTCCAAATATTTTGATTTTGAGGAATTTGTGCACTTCCTGTATCTCGTTTAACATAATAAGTGTAACAAGGCTCCGCGCTAACTGTTGAAGTATATATGAGACAAAATCACTTGGTGGAATCAACATTTCTAGATTTGCCAGTTGCTCTTCATATATTCGTAACACTATCAGTAGCAGTCTGTGAAGGTTAACATTCGTTCTCGCACAAGAAAGTAGTTTAAGAAGTTAATGTTGCATAATTTATGTACTCAGTACAAAAAGCCCTCAAATGTAATATAATTTATGACCCTCAAGTCCTTTAATCCGATCCCGCTGATTAAGTTTTTCTTTTTGGATTTTGTTTGGTTGTTTGAAGTCAAGCACAAGACTACACAATGGGCTATCTGTGCTCTGCCCACAACGGGTATCGAAACCCGGTTTCTAGCGTTGTAAGTCCGCAGACAAACCGCTGTGACACTGGGGGGATTCTTTATGGAATATCTGAAGAGAACATTATCACAGATTTTAGAATATCAGATTTTCTTGTGACCTTTCGGCCTTGTTTTTGAAATATGATTATTTAGATTGGCATAACATTTTATTGAATGATCTGTGACATTAGAAAACATATATCAAATTGTTAATGAGTTAACTGAGGATTTGTAGTTTGCAAAAAACAACAACTAGTATGTCTTAAGTGATAATCGGATGTCATTAGGCAGTTCTTACTTATAACATTGCTTACGTTCTGTATCTGTTGTAGTGTAACTAACAGTAGGTTTAAATACGAAATTCTGTGGATAAAATGGACTTGTTTTGAAAGACAGCAAAAAGTAGAATTTCATTATAATTTTCTGTTGGGTTTTAAAGTTTCATGCAATGACTTTCTTTATAATTGTATTTTTTAATTACTCAGTAAATCATTAAGTTCTCCGATAGGTAATTAATTTTTCAGCCGATCTGTTATCACTTATTTCAAAAACGATTAACAGTGTTCCAAAAATACTAGTTTTATGCTGCCCTGAAATGCAGAGCAAACTTGAGACTGTTAATTTATAGAAAGTAAGAGCAAAGATACGTCTTACAATTCTGTCACTATTAAATGCTATTATCAATTAAATATGTCATAATGTATGTGTTTGATTCTTCAGAGCAGTTAAAAAAGTAACGACACCTTAAGTACCATCCCATACAATAAGATTTGTAATAAAAATCATGTGACTAAAAGAAAAACGTCAAGCATGAAATGAAAATTCGGTCTTCGTGACCTTGTGATTGTAAAGACAGCGTGCAATAGCGTGTATTTCTCGTAGTTAAACGCACGCAATATCCTCATTGTGTAACCATGCTGACAAAGGTCACACAAGAAGTCGTGGACATGGTAACAAAACTCATAAAAATGACTCCTAGTGACGTCTTATGTTCGTTTCAGCCGCAAGCAAATCAAACAAAAAATGCACATATAGCAGGCTTTCTACCATGAAATAAGGATTTAAACTTTCCTCTCATCTGAAGACCAATCTTTAGAGGAGTTCGTAAGCTTGTGGTTTAATAAAAATCTTATTACACGGTGCAAAGCCTAATGAATGTGCATTTAAAGACTACTCACGTACTACAGTGACCTTTAACTAGCACATAGACAGCAGGCTCACTTGGTGTCACATCAATAAAAGAAAATACTTCTTTCTTTTTATTAATTTTTTGTGTGTAAAGTGCTCAAGAAGAAAGAGGATAACGACCTTAGTTTGGTCGTCATTAATACTTATTTTGGTTTGTTACGAACATGCACATTACGACTTAAGTTTACTCTTTTTTTTTTTTACATCTGTTACCATATTCATAGCTGCAAGATTAAACTTTTTGGTTCGACGTGGTAGTGTTCATTTTAGGGTTGATCGTTCATTATCGTCTTTACTGCAGCTCGCTTCTGCCTTTGCTTACTTTAAATCTTTTACACTAAAGCAGAAAGAAAACACATATATTGGTATTTTCAGGAGATTCGAATAGCTGAAAATAGCCCCTTGACTGACTTAAGAGTTTCGTGCGTCATTCCTTCCAGTAGTTCTCCAGGATTGACGAAACAAACTTGGCAGTTAGTGAAAAAATTTAAACTACAATCCTGCCAAAAATAAGGGTTGAAAGAAATGTGTTTTGTAGATCTCAATAAACGACCTAAATGAGGAAAGATAGCAAAAACTTTATACAAGTGACACTGCATGCAGAATAGAGTCAGTTTATGTAAAAATGGCATTTACACATCTAAATGAAGAAATAATAGGGAGAAGGAAACATGATGCCAACTATGTCATCGATGTATTAGCAAGAGATTTTTACTGATTATCGCTGATGGTAGAAGTTTCCATTATCAAGACGTATCTTAAAACTTAAAAAAAAAAACACGTGATAAATATTGACTGTTTGATTGTTCTCATAGGTGAATACACTTTTAATAAACTTTGCTTGATTAACTTTATTTGCCCATAAATCACGCATTATTATAACAAAATAATAATTTTCACAAATATTTATTCACAGCTTTTTATAAAAAAAATACTGTATTTTCTCTTTCTTTTTCCATTTATTGCTCATGACAGTTTACTCTCGTAGCAATCACGAATGATTTAAAGTTTTGAAAAGTGACAACAACAGCTAATTCTTGACTACCGAGCTGGAAAACTCACACATCAGCTGCACTTTTTTTACAACGTAGACAAGAACACACTATCTCTGGCACATGCATAATGCCACTTTATACAGCGCTCTGTACCCTAACTGCTTCTGTTGTCAGGTTAGTTAAAGCCGGATCAAATAAGGGCTATGTCAAAAATAAATCTAAAAAACAAACAAACATGAAATATAAGAAGGTATCCCTCAACAGATGTCTTCTGGGACTTGTCGTCACTGCTCTAAATTATTTTCAAGATTGTGGCGCCCTCTTTCATCGTTATCGGCGATATAAATAGCAACTGTAAAATCATTTATCTGAAATCTATTTTTTATGTATATTCAGGTAAAAAAGAGAAATAGATTTTCTAACCTTTCAAATATTTAGAATATTTGAACAGATTCTGACTAATTCTAACGAAGGCTGATAGATTAGATATGTGATTGATGATGGTCCATGTAGTGGTAGTCGAATCAATCAGATCGGTAACAGTAAGAGTTTAAGTTTATATACAAAACCGACTTTTGGTAGACATTGATAAACAACAATATGGAAACTATGAACGCGCAGTGTTAAGTTACACACAACATCCATGCAAAATCGCGAAGAGAATTAATATCTTCGTACCGAGTCTTCAAAATCTGGATACCCCCCCGAGTGGCACAGTGATAAGGCTGCGGACTTATAATGCTAGAAATGGGGTTTGATACCCGTAGTTGGCACCGCACAGCTAGCTCATTATGTAGCTTTGTGTTTAACTACAAGCAAACAAACAATATGTATACATAGCTTATTCTAGCTTGTGAATATACTTCTAATGACCAACTGTTATAAGTCTCTATATCTGTTACCAGGACTGTTTCGCTGTGGGGAAGAGACAAGTTGATAATTGATAAGGAGAAATTTGAAGAACCATTACAATGGGTCTCAGCTCAGCTTCAACTTCTTTAAATTGTATTTAAAATGCTGTATTTTCTTCTGGTAACTGAAGTAAGTAACGAATGAATGTGAAATTTGGATCAATACACACAACACACACATATATATTTAATTTATATTTGTAATGCGTGGAGAATGCACTTTATTGTTTTCAAGAATACAGAATTAACATGTTATATTCGTATGATTATAAAAAATATTGTTCTGGTGTAACTTAACTGGAATAAATAGTAAGAAATGTAATAACACAGGCAATACTGTTAACACATACATGAGTGCAAAAGCATCATAGTTAGATATCTCTAATAAATTGTTGGGGTAATGTAATGTAGTACATAGTAATAGTCAGTGTACGTAGCTCGATTTTACTTGAAAATGAGGACAAGTGTGATCTTAGAAAGGGCCAGGTCTCTGTGCCTCCTGGGGCAACGTGCGATCTGTAAGTTAATGTTACTGCTTATAATATACTGTAAAACTACAAGCTTGGTAAAAGTCTACAAAACGATTCTATCTCATTTGTATTATAGTAATTATAAAGAAGCTGTTCATATGGCTTGTTCTTATGAGCGTTTTTATAATATGTGATCGTTTGTACGTTTATCTACGTGTTTGTTTATGTCATCATATTAGCACATGATATATACAGTGTTTATAAGATAAATTCCAACGGAGGACGGACACTTTTTTTTATCTTATGTCAGCCCTCATCTTCACTTTGTCATCCTTCAGTTATTGTCAAAGCATTAAATAAAATGTTTAATTTCGTTCAAGTTCTTTGTCTATCCATTCATTCATCCTGAATTATTTGTACATGTACTAATCCGAGAATGTGAACTATTTCTCGATTATTGCAGGTGATCCGATATACGTAATTTCAGAATATCATATGTACGTCACATTCTAGCAAGTATATGTATAAACCTTCCGGTAAGCGTGTATACACCCCGTTTGAACAAGTATGTGAATAACCCTTTTTATAACAAAGTATATTTTTAACCTATTGAACAAACTATATATCTATTTATTCACTTCATCCAATATGCTTTAAATGACAGAATGTTATAAGGAAAAATACAATAAATTTATTTATTCACTCAGTTCCTTTTATATGCGTCATAGAGTGTTATAAAGTTACACGTGCAATATGTAATGATCCACTTCCTTACCATGCTTTATACCACAGAATTTTTCAAGTAAGTAAAATTGTGAGATGTATTCGTTGACTTACTTACATTGATAATCTACCAGTTACAGTCATTAAAGTATAATATGATTGAATGTTAAATTTAATGCAGAGAAAGCTATCTTGATGTAGACGAAATCCATGTGCTCTTTTTATGCTAAGAGGCTAAACTACCAGTATGAAAGAGCATATTCCTGGAAAAATTCAGAACCTTCAACTATCGCACGACATATCTTAAAGTGTAACATACTTAATACAACTTAAATTTTCAGTGAGTCGAGCTAATGATGAGGAGTAATTACGAATTCGGGAGAGGCTGATAATGGTTAATGAAGCCTAAAACTAATCAACAGAATTTGGCCGCGCCACTCCTTTTAAAATTGTACGTTATAAAATGAATATCTTTTTTTGAAGTATTGAGTTGTATTTTTAAATATTAATATAGAAGGTTTTAATCATAAAATATACTCATATGCTTTGAGTTTTCAGATATTATCAACTTATGAAAAGCATAATTCCACTACTGCAGGGAAACAAAAACAATCTTTTTTACTTTTATATTATTTGAAGAAACAAGCAGACATCAAAAACAACAGCTCACACACTACACTACACAAACATGCACATAAACATTAAACAGAATGATAAGGATGTACAGAGAAAACATTCTCGCTTTATTTTACATTGTTTTCACTTTTGCGATCTTCCTAGACTACATGTAAATCCAAAGACAATAACAGAAAATAAAAACTGATTCCTTAGCAGTACACGATGATCAGTTTATCTGACCCATCCTGTGTGCAGCTTGTGAGTGTGCTTGATACTTTCACAGTTGAGCTAGATAAACATTGAGAAGTTGGTCATTTGTAACTGTCACACCCTTGACCAGCAGACGCTACCCATTACAAGTCAATTCAAAAGGGGGTCGAGCGATCTCTAGCGATGATGGTCACGATATCAGAGAAGTGTCCGCGTTTAGGGTGTGATTTTCACTAATTCTGTAATCACATATTTTTAGTAGAGGACAGTCTGGGGTCTTGAGCATGATGTTCGGCTGTATTCTATATGAAAAAAAGATCCACGATATATGATCTTACACCGTTTTTACACAGTAGGAGTTTCGCCTCCCACTTTCTTAATGTCATTGTAGAAGGATCGGCATCAAAATACTAAAATGATTAGGTCATGTTAACACGTGAACATCTTTTCAGTCACGATGTCAATTAATCTGGCAGATGTTGGAGTCATCAGGTTATCTATAATTTAACATACTAAGGTTCAGGAGGTCCAGATATTTGAAACTGGTCGGCAGGCTTTATCACGAAGTTCTCAGTAATCCGGTTTTAGGTCGATAAACACCTGCAATGACCAACAGCAACTTTGATTGAGTCAGCTACAAGTTGAATAAATCATCCACAGTGGTAATCCCATGCAATAACTTCCTTTTGGCCAAATTTCAAACAAGTCCTCAATTTTTTATTGCATTTTTGCTTTGCTTTTTCCATCAATACGTTTCAATCAAATTCTTAAAGTTTATACTTGTTTATAATATCCTAAAGTGTTATAAACCCAAGCTGCTGCTGTCAGTGTTACTAAATAAACTTCAATAATCACGTGTTATTTTGCTCAGATATTTAAAAAACTTCACCCAGCGTAGACTCTATGGAAATTGTATCAAGGCGTGGTCAAAGTAACTTTTTAAACATAAGGTCAAAAATGTCGTAACTAAATTATAATAAGCTTTTAATGAGGTAATTACTGTGACAGTTGATGAAAGCTTATTTTCTCAGTATATCTGACGTCTGTTTTTTTTTTAAGCACACAGCTGTACAAATGAGCCACCTATGCTTTTCGTAAGTATCGAAAACAGATTTTTCGCGTTGTAAGCTCTCAGACTTACCGCTGAAGTCTCTTCTATTTAAAACTATTTACTAATTATGGAGTATATTAAGGAGTATATTCATGTGATCATTCCAGTTATTCTAGAGAATAAAATGTTGCTTTACAGTTTTATCTGTATTTATACACAGGCATACTGTTTTTTGTTGTGTTTAACAGGCGCAACACACAGAGAAAGCTTGCAGACAAACGTGAATTCTTAAAAAACGACATAAGAATGTTACACAGTTAGTGTTTGTGAATATCGTGTTTATGTAAACCTAAACCAAAAGAGTCCAAAACTAGTCAAGCACTTTAAATGGAGTGGTCGACCGCTGCCAAAGATTCTTACGTTTGATATTTGTCTATCTATAGATCTCGCATGCTTTGCTTTGTATCTCATAAACAAATGTATCGAAAGTTTTCTAGAATGACAATTGGATCTAATATAATTCAATAGCTTAAAGCTTGAATGTTCTAAGTTTTTTTGTTTTTCTTAAAGGAGAGACGAAAGATTGTTTAGGCGTTGAAGGGAGTTATTTTAAGAAGTGGGTATACATCAAGTTCCAAATAGCTTACATGCGCTAAGATCTAACAGTTATTAAAACTCTAGGCTAATTAAGCTTGCTTGCTCGGAAAAGAACGTGATAGAGCTTTAGGTGTGAGTGGCGATTTCTTTCAATACAAAGAAGTAACTGTGTGTTTGATTTCAGGTAAGTTTTCTCGCCTCAACCCATTAGTTTTTAACTGTCAGATGAGGAGCATCTCCAAGCATGGCATTGCTGGCATTTTGACAGAAACAAAGCCTTAATGTGTGAGCTTCTAAGTAGATCATATATATAGTGTGTGAAAAATATATTACAATCAAGTTAGCGTATTAGTTTTAAAACAGTCCTTACTCTCTCCAAGAAAATTACTGCCTTTAATCCTAAAATCAAGAGTTAATCGTACAAAAATTACTGACTATTTTATTCATCACAATATCCGACAGACGTTAAAAAGCGATAATGTTGTCATGAAGTTTCGCACAAAATAACTTTGTGCTCATCTCGTTCAAAAAAAAAGCTTTTTCGACCACCCGTTTGAGTCAAAATTGTAGTGAAAGTCCATACCTTTTGCAAAGTAATTTATATACAGAAAACCTGTTTTCAGTGCTAAGCTAGTCATTACACAGATGTAAAATGTCCGAATGTACCATAACGTCAGTTGCAAGTGCAAGGGTTTGAAAGTGCGAACGTTAGGAATGCAAGCACAATTGGGTTTCTGTTGTAGGTAAAACGACCAGAAAGAGAGGTTGTCCAAAAAATGTTAGAATCAAATCAAAAGAAGTCCAGAAACCTGAAAAGAGGAAGGGATAGTAAGAATAATATACTTGGTTATTCTAATTGCAATGACTTTGATTTTCTTATATCGTTTAGTAATGGACAGAACGATCTATTTATAAACCCGTTGAAAACATTTTTACAGTGCAAATCAAGATCAAAAATGAATGCCTCTCAACAAAAGTAGCATTGCTTTGGGTAGAACTTTCATCAACATTAAATTACTATAAATAAAAAAATATTGTAGGAGTTTCATTGCATTTTTCGAAGGAAGAGATTTAACCCTAAACCAATGCAAATTTATATAATATATTTTTTTTGTCTTAGTTGTTGTTGTTAAACACAAAGCGACACAAATAAACTATCTGTGCTCTGACCACCACGGGTATCCAATCCCGATTTTTAGCGTCGTAAGCTTACAGATTTACCGCTGGGCCACTGGGGAGCTAGAAATTTTTATAACAGAATTTCTCTTGCTAAAAGTTGCCAACAAAACATGCCATTTTCTGTACAATCGACACACGATTTTATGGTCAAAGAAGTAAAAACATATTTTCCTACCTGCATATTACTTTCACTGAAACTGCTACAAAAAAAAATAGTAAAAATATACTACTACTACTACTACTACTCAGAAGTAGTTGAATGTGAATATTCTCCAGAACATGCCAATTATTTGGTTTAGAAACAAGTAACTGTTTTAAAATCATCTCATCAAACATCCTAGAATAATAATTCGTTTTAATATATTACTTAATCCTTAGTTTTCATTTAGGCAAGTAAAAATAAAATTTAGAACTAACAAGTAAAATGTACTAATGAATCAGCAGGATTAGTTAGGCCTTAAGTAATGCTTTACTGATCGTCACCAGAATATTTGAATTATAAGGAAAGAACAAAATGACAAGTATTAACAACAAAGAGTTAAAATAGACTGTATAAGTACTGCTAAAGCTCACACAATTTTTTTATCGGTTGTATATAATAAAACTTTTTTTTCTTTTGTTCACAACGTTTCACCAGGTTCATCTGGCATCATCATGTGAGATGCAACAGGATTTATACATCCAAACAAGCATATGGGAATATACAAACACTTGCTGAGCTGAAGTAGACAAAAAATTGTGGAGTGAACGATGGATGTACAAACAAGTTGTAGAATAAAAAAACATAGTTTTGTGAGAATGAGCGTATAAATTTGGTCAGCAAATAGAATGACGTGCACCAACATTTGTTTAAAATAAGCTAATTACTTGATATAATAATATGCTCAACAGCACTTCAATCTAAAGAAAACAAGCATTCGCTAGAATTTGTTATACAAATACGTATTAGAACGTTTATCCCTTCATTTAAAAGATAACATGTCTCTTAGATACTTCGTAAAACGAATATAGAATGTAAATTATAAAATATGATGCAGGAACACTTGGTAGCGCTAGACATAGAACTAGACACTACGAAGAATAAAGTAAACAAACATGTGCTCGAATAGAGTGTAGAGCCATGCTAAAACGCGATATACAGACACTCCATAAAACGGTGATGCAATAGAGTATACAGAATTATATAAAGACCTTTTATAAAATAAACTGGACCATAAAACCTTGAGATAAGATGTAAATACTTAAACATTCTATAGATAAGCGTTCATGTTTCAAATGTGTGCTGAAAAGGTTGATACTGATTCTTTCTTAAATGGGAGACATCGATACCTTCTAGAACAACGTTTACATGTACGGACGAAAGTAGATCATACAAACACGCAATAGAAGTGGCATAACATACATTTTGTGGAATGGAATGCATTAACACTGTAGGAAATAGAATGTGTGTGTGTAGACTTGCTGGAATGGTTATACAGAAAGTTTCTAGAACGAATTACAGATATTCGAACTTAGAGATTTCATAAGCATTTCCTAAAATAGGTATAAATGTCCTTATTAGAATCAAAACATTAAAACATGTACTATACTAGGATATAAACACCCTCTAGGAGAGGGTATATGTAGTTTTCTGTATTCAAACTTAACTTCAATGAACTTATACTATAACGACTATAGCCAGTAGAATAGTAATGAAAGTGTGCCAAAGAATACATTTTAAGCTTTCCTAATATTATTCTACCAGTTATGCTTTTTGGATGATTTTTGGTTCTTTGTTTGTTATTAAGCGCAAAGCTACACAATGGGCTATCCGTGTTGTGCCCACCACTTCTATCGAAACCCAATTTTAGCGTATACTAGAGAAAGAGAAACAATTAGTAAATTGTACGTGTTTTCTTATAATATTCTATCTTATCAAGAATATTAGTGGAAGTGAATCAATGAACAACTGTGTGGCTACAAAAACAAAGCCAAAGTGTGAAGACTTGTTTTTAGAATTTCGGGCAAATCTATTAGAAGGCTATCTGCGCTAGCCGTCCCTAATTTAGAAGTGATAGACTAGAGGGAGAACAGCTAGTAAACACCACCCCCTGCCAACACTTGGGTCACTCTTTACCAGCGAATAGTGAGATTGAATGTCACATTAAAACGCCCTCATGGCTAAAAGGGCGAACATGTTCGGTGATGGAATTCGAACTTGCATCCCGTAGGTTTCGAGTGCCATAACAACCAGATCTCTTGCGAAGGGCAGGAAGAAACCAAAATGCTAGGAACAGATTGGAAAATTTGTGGAAAAATTAACTCTCATTAAAAGAATGTGATGCAAGTGTCTCAAATAGAGGCTAATGACCATTGTTGCAGCCATAAGCCGTCCAAAGAGTAGAAATAGTCTTGTGAAATCAATTGTTTTCTGAAGGCTCAGATTAAAATAAAATAGTCTAATGTATTCGACAAACTGACATGTTTTTCTAATAATTGTGAATAAAAATCTCATGTTCTGCAGAATAATGAATCCTCCATGTACTGAGAAGGGATTTATCAAGTTTGACACCTCAGTTGTGGGCTAGCTAAGAAACCGAAGATGTGCTCCTGCAGATCGGTAGTAATCATGTAAAATAGATCAACCTTCAGCTCTTAAAAAGTACTACTCAGAAAGGATCTGGACAAATTCCTGAGGCAATTCAGGCAAGTTGTTGCCTAGAGTGCGTGAACTCGGGAGCAACCTACCCAACATTTGCGCCTAAGTTTGGATTCTTCAGTAACTGTCATTGTGGAAGGCTGTTGCGAATTCAATTCGGTAGAAAGCATCTTTTGCATTTTAATTTAGTACTTTTTTGTCTTTTTTTCGAACTGGGCGGAGTGAGCTGTTGTGAAAAACTTATAGGGGTGAATGATATTGGAAAAGGTTGAGAAGCACTGTGCTGTTCAATTAAATATTACCTAAGACTGCTCTTTACACAAACTTTTGTCACTTTTCACGCGTTTGCCTGTATTTGTGTCCATTTTGTAAGTGTAGAACCTTTAATGACTACACTTTCTTGTAACATCAGTTTCTGATTCTTTGAGTAGGTGTCGGTTTTTGTTACACTGGACACCATCCTTTTTCTTATTTTTGTTGAATTAGCTCTTTTAGTCTTTTAACTAACATCTGCAGAAAAAGGTATCTTTTTTGTAACCTTCCTTTATTCCAGTAAGGGCCAAGATGATTCCAAATAAAAAGAGTATTTAAGTAGTATAGATCTGACATGCTGTAGAAAGAAGCGAATGACTGTCTGCTGTCTTCCTGTTAGTTGAGCAGCCCCAGTTATTTGGTGATCAATATACGTACATGCTACCTATGGTACTGTTGTAAACTAGAATTACCAATATGAAATAAGCGCAGCAAATACACTGAAAACAAATTCACTTGAGAACTTGGTACTTTCTCATAAGGAGAATATTTAATATAGCAGTTCAGATATATTTTGTTTTATTGTACCAAACGTTATCAATAATTGAAATTGGAATTGAAACTGTCAACGAAAACAGAATCTCACGCATGCATGGGCTAAACAGCCAAGACTTCAGCCCCTTGGATTCATGTATACCCATCCCTAACTTTGAAATATTGACCAGAGGGAAGGCAAGCAGTCAGCAGCACCTGCCAATGGGCTAGTAGTGTCTTCAACCATGTACTCGTAGTTATTAAGTAATGTTATTTACATGTAAATCTTCACCTCAATCGTAATCTTATTTGACACCTATTCTGTCTGCCAGGAACACTTTTTGTTAGAATGTTTAGCGTGTTTTAAGAGCCATCAACTCATTTTAAGTTAAATTATTAAAATATATAAGTTTGCACCAAGAAGTGCAAAGTAAAATCAATCCAAGAAGATACTTATAATTCTACTTAGCACGTGAAAGTCTGTTGACAAATCTAGCCACGTACACGAGTGTTAAAAGCAGTAGCTTAAATTATTGCACGCACTGATGGATTAATTACAAGACAATTGATATGCAACACGTCTTCTGGAGAGAGATTTAGCAAACTTGGTAAAATTTTAAATCTTACACGAAAATTTAATTACTTACATATAGTTTCAGAATAATGAAAATTGTGTTTTTCATTACTCACACCTGTAATAAAAAAAATTCGATCTCTTCAACTTTCAATGTGTTGGCTGTTTATTGATACATCTATCAACAGTGGCATAGAATAGTATATCATATAATTTTTGATATTTCCAAAAGTAGATATGTTGGAAAAGGATGAGCTCATAACTGAAGATCCTTGGTTTGGTTCGTTTCAGATATCCATGTCAAGTTACAAAAAGAGTTATCTACGCTTGCCGTCCATAATTTTGAGGATTTGGGTTGTTGTTAAGCACAAAGATACATTATGGGCTTTCTATGCCGTGTCCTCCATCGGTATTGAAACCCAATTTTTAGCAGACTTGCTACAAAGCCATTGGGGATGGGAAGCTAATTTTGAACTGATAGACTAGAGGGAAGGCAGTTATTCAATAGCAATCAATGCTAACTTTTGGGTTTTTCAAATCGAATAGGGAGATTTCACCACCACTCTTGCAATACACCCATAGCCCCAAAGTGCGGAGCGCAATGTTTTATTTCTTATGGCAATGAGATGGTTAGCTAACCATGGACCCTTGGGCACTCGGTCTGAAATATTAACTACCAACTTACGCCCTGTTCAAATTCTTATTTCTGATTACTATAGCTTAAACTTCCAATCTTTTAATTTTGAAAGCCAATAGATACTTAAAATTCGCTTTATGCTTCATTTTAGTTTATTCTTTACTCTTTGCTTAAACCAACGAAAGGTTATTACATCTACTCGGGAAATACTATTTTGAAAATTAATGAAAAATCAAATAGAAAAAACTTTATAGCAAAAAAATGATAATATTTAATCACCTATAGGGTGATCTTGAGAAGATGGTCACATTTTATCTCCTGGTTGTTGTTCATGCCATTTTGTACCACTAGCATGGGACCCAATCAGGTCCTATCATAAATAGATGAAATATATTGTTTTTTGTTGTTGTTTTTTCGGGATGAATCACTACCAATCTTTGGTTGACATATTTTTGAACAAATTATAATCTGGTCTTAATACGTGCAACAAATTTTATCTTGGAAGTTTATTAGATTTGAATTTCTAGCACCAAAATGGCTGCAACAAATATTAGGTCGTAAAGAAATTAATGTCGCGTTTTGGAACACTTTCATTAACCACCCCCCATAAAACGTATATCACGTATAATAATTAAAGGAACCGCATAAATGTCACGTTAGTGTAGCCTATATAATATGTTAAAGTTTGCATACTCTAATCCCTTATAGTGATGCTACACGACCATACACACATTCGGCAT
Organism: Limulus polyphemus; assembly: GCF_000517525.1. Lineage (NCBI taxonomy): Eukaryota > Metazoa > Arthropoda > Merostomata > Xiphosura > Limulidae > Limulus > Limulus polyphemus. The sequence continues at coordinate 15,476 of NW_013668378.1, read as the reverse complement.
GTAATGCTGTTTGAATACAAAAAGGAAAACAACGCCTCTGTAGCCACAAAGAATATCAAAGAAGTTTATGGAAATATTTTGAACGTTCGTAAATGTCAACGATAGTTCAGCAAATTTCGTTCAGGTGACTTTAGCCTTAAAAACTGTGATGGTAGAGGTCAGCATGTTGTAATTGATATTGATGCTCTTAAGACGCTTGTTGAGTCTAACTCAAGGCAACACACTCATGAAATGGCCCTGAAATTGCATGTCTCTCATGAAACAATACGTAAACATCTAAGGAATATGGGAAAATTCCATAAAGAAGGTGTTTGGGTGCCTCACGAACTTTACAATGATCATCGTTTCAAACTGCGAACGTTGCTTCGTTTCTTCTGGCGCGAAATGCACGTGAACCATTTTTGGACAGAATTGTTATCGGTGATGAAAAATGGATTCTCTATGCGAATATTAAACATCAAAAACAATGGCCCAGTCCTAGCCAAAAACCAATTCTGACCCAAAAACCTGGACTCCATCTGCAGAAAGTGATGCTTTGCATTTGGTGGGACATCAAAGGAGAGATCTATAATCAGCAACAGGTACGTTTAAGTCAAGCCCTTCATCAGAAACGCCCTTCACTCGTCAATCGGAAAGGTATAATCCTTCTTCACGACAATGCACGTCCACATGTGGCATGTTTGACGCAACACAAGATTATGGAGTTGGGTTGGGTTGGGAAGTTCTCCCCCACCCACCATATTCTCCAGATATGGCATCATCAGATTACCATCTTTTTCGTTCGCTGCAACACCATCTTAATGGGAATACGTATGCAAATGTGGAAGGTGTTAAAGAGGACATCGACATGTTTTTTTGCTTCAAAGCCAAGTGATTTCTCTAATCAGGGCATTAACAACCTGGTTGTAAGATGGAAAAGCATCATCGATAATAATGCAGACTATTTAATATACTAAATGTTTTGTTTTGATATCTAAGTTGTTGAGGTTTTTTCATCTAAAAAGAAGCGACATTAATTTCTTGACGACCTAATGCAACTGAATTGTGTGTAGAATTGGTGGTTTGATCTTATGTATATCGTATATGAGAGGTTAACTGAAATAAGAACCCTATGCCATTTCATTATTTTTTATTATAACATTTCAAGATTTTGGAGGTTAATAAACTACTTCATTGTATTAATAATACAATAATTAAAGACTTTAGCACTCTCCTATAAATTTCAATTTGATTTGTTGAATTATGGAGCTGATATATACTAGTTAGTTATGGAACTGATATATACTACTTAGTTATGGAGCTGATATATACTAGTTAGTTATGGAGCTGATATATACTAGTTAGTTATGGAGCTGATATATACTAGTTAGTTATGGAGCTGATATATACTAGTTAGTTATGGAGCTGATATATACTAGTTAGTTATGGAGCTGATATATACTAGTTAGTTATGCTATGTGCTTACAGTCTTTCGGTTTTGAAGAACGATTATACATATCCAAACAAATGTCAAAAACGGTATATTAAGAGAGACGCGTTTCTTCAAGGAGCTGTCTTACGTTTCTTTAAGACTTGCTCTAAAATATATGCGAATAACATTATTTATGTACATATTAATTTCATTTTCTCAGAAAGCTGGAACACAACGCACGATATACTTTCGGTTAAACGCAATTTTTTTACGCAACGCACGGTTTTCTCATCTTTTCTGTAATATAGAAATGTGAAACGATTTTCTTAAACAGTTTTGTTGATACAAAAGCTTTAAACAGATTGGTTAACTACTCGTTCGTTGTTTGTTGATACTGGAAATGTACTAATGATATGTAAAATTGAGATTAAAACAACTACAACAGACATTTATAGTTTTGCAAGCAGGTAAAGTTTATTGGATCATTAATATGCCTAAGGTTATTTAACATCAAAAGTCTCCCATTATACGAAACATTGTGGAAAAAGTGCATAAAAGAATTGTAACAGGTTGTACTCAGAAGTGAAAGCAAAGCTAATTAGATATATATGGTTTAATTGTAAATAAATAGATATCTATACGTGTGAATTGTTGACTGAATAGTTTCGTTTAAGTTTAGGTTTCTTGTATTCTTGGTTATATATTTGTGTTGTACACAGAATTACAGTATAATGCTTTTTCAAAAATAAAACTGGACCACTTACGTAATTATATGTATTTTATATAATAACAGCCCTAAAGAACCATGAGATTTTTCTGTAGTTTTTATGATCATCATTTACCAAATGAACTGAGATATATATTTATTGTAACGATCCAGATGACACAGTTTTCAGATGAAATGGACAAAATTAAAGAAGGACATTGTTATTATTCTACATATAGGTCAAATTAACAGATAAAAGGCAACAAATAATGGAATAAAATTACATAATGAAATACATTGATCGTTATGGTAGCTGACAAACCGGTGCGTAATTATCTGGACGCGGGCATTGTGAAGAAAAGAAAAGTTTCGAATCGATACGTACTTAGTTCTAAATTTCAAATCAAACAATGCGGAAGACGTTTTTTAAGTTGATTTTAATAGTCAGTGTAAGCTATTATAAAATATGTAATTTAGTTATTCAAACAGGTAATTACAATATGACGTGCATGTATGTTTTTGATTTAATTTTTTAAAATTTTATTTCTGTCTGGTTTGTCTCCTTTAAGCGCAAAGCTACACAGTAAGCTATCTACACCCTGTCCACCGTGGAGACTCGAACCCTGGATTGTAGCTTTGCCGGCCCATCGAGAAACTTCCGTCTGTCTCTGGTGTCTTCCAGTGGCACAGCGGTATGTCTGCGGATTTACAACGCTAGAATCCGGGTTTCGATACCCGTGGTGGGCAGAGCACAGATAGTCTATTGTGTAGTTTTGTGCTTAATTACAAACAAACAAACAACTGTCTCTGGTAGGATTAGAAAGCTGTACTTATTATGTTTGGTATTTTATGATACTAATTATGTTTGGTATTTTATGATACTTATTATGTTTGGTATTTTATGATACTTATTATGTTTGGTATGTTATGATACTTATTATGTTTGGTATTTTAGGATACTTATTATGTTTGATATTTTATGATACTTATCATATATTTCTTTTGCGATATATATTCAGCATATATTAAAGTAGAATACAAAATTTTAAGTCAGGAATAACATATTTCATAAAATCCTAGCTCTAGTTTAATATAAAAATAAAAGGTTTAAAATATATATTACTGCTTTAAGTAAGTAGCTTTCATAAATACCTCCAGCCAAATGCTAACTATTAAGTAATGACTTATTTTATAAAAATCTGAAATTATGAAAACTGTGCCACATTCATCACGAGCTGCAGGAAATTTGAAATACAAACAAGTTGTGTTTGTGAGTTTGCAGGCAAAAGCCTTGACATAGTTATGCACGAATATTCGTTTAAAAAGCATTATATTAATGCATTAAGTAACGTTTTCTTAACAAACTAAACATTCTCAACCATTTAGGTTTCAACCTTGGAAGGTACCAGTGCAACGACAAGTTCGACCCAATCGTAGGCAATTTAGTTTAAGTGTTGAGTTACTGACAGCGAACATGTCTATATCATTTCACGTTCCAGAAAAACTTGAACGAAGCTTGCACACCTTATTCTAATTGATTGTTTGTTTTTAACTGAACTTTGTTGAGCGTGCACTAACAGAGGTAAGATATGAATTATTGACATATTATCAAATATTTAATTTATTCAGAATATCACGACATAAACTTCAAGGAATGAAGAAGTTTTAAAAACTGAATGAAAATGAAGATGCACACGTTGGATGAAGTCTGCAAGAGAAAAAAAGGGTTAAAACTTAAAGAGCAGATGTAGCTTATAGGTAACCTTGAAGATTTATAATGCTAAAACTCGGAGTTCGATCACTGTGACACAGTTTTGCGTTTATCTTAAGTCAAGCAATAAATAAAATCATTTACAACCACGAATGTGGAGAGTTACATGAAACCTTTTCGTTGTTATCAACTTTCTATGTTACTAAAAACGAAACTATACAAAAAATCAACATTACTTGAGTCACGTAGTTGATGCTACTTAAATTTCATGATTACAGTCAACTTAGTCAGAACGTTTCTACTAATCTATTACAGAAAAATTACAAAACACTGAAACTGTTTTTAGGGTTTAGAAAATATGCGGGAGGAATAAAAACCAGGAATAAAGACTTTTTACATTCCATACGTAAAGAATCCGAGATAAAAGTAAGTGCAATGAGAAATATTGCATCAACCAGAAATTATTTTAGTCAACATAATCTTATAGACAATAGATAAATGTATAAAGCTTGAGTGAGTATTTTAAAAGTTACATATGCAATCAACCCATTCTCCTTTTAGATATACAGACTTAATACATTAGTTGACCTTGATATAAGCCAGTGGTGCATTAAACGATTCGCATCAAGCCAATCGCATCAACAGGAAAGAGAAGTTCGAACTGAAAAATTAATTTTGAACCAGAACTGAGTGAAATTGCTAACCAGTATACTTGGATATTAGGACAACGCCCTCAACTGGCATTTAGAGTAGTGTGACTTGATATGCAAGTATAGCTTTTGGATAAGTTTTCCTTTATTATTTTCTTTCCTACCAGTATATGGATCTGTTTCAATAGGCGTATTTGTTTGTAATTGTTTCATTTCCTAACAATGGACTTAACAACAATAATACTTATGTTGGAATGACCAATATTTCAGGAATCAAGGTGATAGTGGAAGTCGGTGTCTTTCGTTTTAAAAGGGGACTAACGTGAATTTCGAGGAATAATATTCAGTAGAAAAAAAATACATGATATAGAGATTGTTTTATGAGTGGAGGGTTTTTAAAAGTATAAAACTAACACTTATTCTCTTATGTATAGAAGAGAGAGGTTTGAATATTCGATTATCACGTTTTCTTTTTGTTGTGTTTAAACGACCGTATCTTCTACGGCTTTACTAGTAAGTGATGCTTAATACACTGGCATACTTTGTTTATGCATGTGTGTATATGCGATTTTTGGCGTCGATACACATACAGAATAGCTATTGAATTCACTAGGCAGATCAAGATAAAACTATACGTCACCACTGACACCACGTTAAAACACTTCAGGCAACTGAAAAGGCTAAAATGGTTTCATGTGAATCACATTCTTGTCACAGCTTTATTAGACAACCTTATGTTAACTACGATTTTCTGACACAACTAGAACTAATCGAACATTAATTCTAAGGAATAATCCGTATTTCATGTACATATACACAAACACCATTGGTGAGATCTTCAGTATAAAAATTATACCAAGCAATGGAAAAGTATGAAGAAAGTCAAGGTTATATTCCAAGAAGAGTTTCGTGTGTTTACATCTATATGTTGTTTTATTTTTCGCCGGCTTTATTTTTTAATATGTTATAAATAAAACCTAACTTACTTATGTCTGTTTTAAACCACTTTATTGCAAGAAAAGCCGTATTCATGATAAAACTTAATTGAATGGACGGCAACCGCCTGTTGCAGAAACACAAGTTTCGAAAGTCTTCCGCCTTTCGTCTTCAGGTCTTCAATTTATCAAAGAATACCTTTATTTTATTTTGTTAATGGTGATTTTGTTATTTTACACAGTTTGCATTGTAATGTTCTGATGTTCTTGTCATGAAAGAGGAATTCAGAAAACAGAGTACTTCGCTTTTTTATTCTTTAATATTTTTTTAAGTTAATATTTACGATCTATACGTATAGTTTAAGTGTATTATTTAAATTACCATTTAAAGTCATCAACTATAACGTGTCTTTTTATACATTTTTCGTCTCGACAACGGAAAAAAAGTTCTGCATTACATAAAATATGTTGGTAATTTAAGAGGCAAAAGAACATTTTAAATAATCTTTACAGTATCTCCAGCCCTGTTTGCTTACTTTTTTTACGATCTCTATTTGCAGGTTATCAATTTCTCAGTTTTTTATTTATCTTGTTTGCTGGCTTGTTTATGCTCAACTATGGGCAAAGGATTACTTGATTTGGTAGTTAACTTTATGCATTGTAATGATAATAAACATAGGTAGTAGCTAGCTGATACGGGTCATGATGATTTACTGTAGCTATTGACTATTTAATCGCATTAGTTCGAGATGTGAAATGTTAAGCTGTAGCTGGAGATTGTCATGGAGATTTATTCGAGAATAAAGGGAGCATTTATAGTTTTTTTTTGTAACTAAATTTTTATATATAATTGCATAGTAATGGGCAAATATATACCTAGCCTAATACACGACACCCATCAAACGTGTATACATTTTTTTCAAATAAAACACATATCTCTCAAACATCGATTTAGATAAACCTTTGTGTCTTTTCTAAGTAATTATTCTACAAATGTGTGTAATAAAATTTAATATTATGTGTATTGATTTTTTTACTCCTTCACTTCATACATAATATAGGGGTTGGATCCCTAAAAACACCGATTGTATAGTGTACAAAACATTGAGTATCTACTTGTTTCAGTCATCTAATATTTATCTATTATCAGCTTGTAATTACTGTTTCATTCCGTACTTAAGCTTTTTAAAAGAACACCAGATGTTTATAAGAAAGCTAACTTCAAAGGGTATTGATAACATCGTTTACACTAGAATTATATTTTTAGCTTATGTAAAATGTAGAAGAAAGAAATTAGCTTTTCAATACCATACATCCTTCGCAGTACCTTATTTAGTGTTCTACAAAAGGTTTGGATACAATATACCAAGCTGTTTTTTTGTTGTAGGCTGGCAAGAGAATAATAATAATTACAAACGGGCCGTTTTGAGCGGATTTTCTTTTCTTTGTAAGTTTTGCATGCGTGCTTTTTGTGTGCATTTTTATATGTGCACAGCCTTAGAAGTAAAGCCTTTAAAGTGTGGTTTGAACTGATTCGTTACTGCTTAAGGTGCATTTTACCCGAACGTTCGATTAGAATTTGGGCAATTCCTTGCGATCCCTATTATGAACCACTGTCGTGGTTAATGATATTGTTCACTAATACTGCACTATCTTGATTATTGTATCTTTGCTTAGAGGACGTAAGTACGGTTTTATTGAATCAATTTTGGATATTCAAAAATATCCAAAAGTTCCTAGAGCAATTACTTACTGTAATACTAACAATCATAAGTGAAACATTTTTGAAATTAAAAAAAAATACATTTGAACTTAAAGATAAATTAATCGGGCTATAACTAAAATTACCTGCATAAATGAGAATCATGGTCCAGATTCAATTTTTTTTTATTTAATACAAATAAAGCAATACATAATTATTCTATTTCAAAAATTTTGTTTTGCTTATTTTCATCATTTTTTCAAATCTATTAATTACTTTTGGGATTTACCGGGCAAAAAGCACACTCAGAATTTTAATATCATAATTAATCATTTATTATATATATTATTATTATTATGAAATAATAACCCATGACCTTTGTATTACATAAAGTGAAATACATAATTCATAGCACAAAATATTTGATAACTTTATCCTGCTACAAATTCCTAATAATCACTACATTATTGAAACAAAAATTACTTTTTTTCCGTCAGTAATTACTTTTAACCTAGGAAAAATGTTCAGTTTTCAAATAACAAAATAAAAAAAAACAGTTAACGTGCCTGTGCGCCCACGGCTGTAATAAAAAGCTCTATATAACGGTGTTAACATAAGTATTTTTTATAACTTTTCTGTTTATCGCATGTGGATTTCCGATAATCGTTCTTAATTTGGAAAATTAACTATGTTCTTTTTTAAAAAAGATTAACTTTTTAGCACTCACTGGAAGAATGGTCAAATTTTACAACATGAGTTTTGATTAAACAAAGTATTTTCCTGCTTTGACTAGTTTTAGTAAGCTGGTGAAACTTCAAACTTCTAGATTAATTTATTCATTCCTTTCATTTTGTATTAATTAGAAGCTCATTTTTATTATGGAGAGGTAGATGTAAGAAAGAGAAAACTTGGAAAATGTACAAATATTCCATTAATGTTCTTTCTTCTCTTCAATGTCACGAGAAGGCGTAGCAAAATTGAATCGAAAATTAATGTCTACCACAGCTGCACAAAAAAAAAGATAGTGTATCACTTTTTATTAAAATATCCTTATTATTTTTAGAGCTTCTGTGAAGAATGAAATTACTTACTTTTTGTGTATGAGGGTTTGAAATATATGTTGCCTAAATTATTTTAGAATTATTTGATTCCGATTAGTTATTATAGATATTTTAATTTTACACTTAATTGTAAATAATTTATGTTCCTTGTGCAAGATTATATATCACGTTAGATATCGTAAAATACAATGAACTAAAAATTTAGTAAAAATTTCCCGATAAATATAAAAAAGTGATTATTTATTCATTTTCAGAAGAGTCTTCCGTTGGGACAGCGGTAAATCTATGGATTTACAACGCTAAAATCAGGGGTTCGATTCCCTTCTGTGGACACGGCCCGCTATGGGAAGAGAGGGAAGGGAGCTAGTTAACCGTCAACTTTTGGGCTACTCCTGTCAGAACAAATAGGCAGATTTGACCGTTATTCTTATGATGCATCCACGATCCCAAAGTACGAAGCACGATGTTTTGTTTTCTTTCTTTTTGCGATAACAAGACGAGAACTGAGAACCTCAGCTCCACAATCCGGCATGCTATCCACCGGACAACGATAAGCTCCGATTGGTTAAAACCTCTCACAAACTGTTTTCTATACATAGACCTTCAATACACTACATAAAAATGGTAGGACTTATGATTTTTATTAAAATTTTATATAATATTAATTTTATATTAGTTTAGTGTAAACATTATAAATTTATGAGTTAGTGAAAATCTAAAAACGTAACCCAATCCTTTGTCTGTCATCTTATATAACATTTATTATTTACAACCGAATGATGTTATTTAATTTTATAAGACATTTGACTCCTCTATCCAATGAAAACGGCATAACATTTTAAAGTTGTTACAATAAATGCTCTCTTTTTTTGTGGATCTGTTTCTTCCAGCCGCTTTGTTTTTATTGTATTTCCAATACTTCAAAGAAAAGTTCCACGCACTGAAGCCGTGTCACGCCCTCCAGTGGCACAGCGGTATGTCTTCGGACTTACAACGCTAGAAAGCAGGCTTCGATACCCGTGGTTGTAAGATAGCCCATTTTGTAGCTTTGTGCTTAGCTTCAAGAACAAGTCGTGTCACTTTAATTTCATGTAATTTGTAAACTATATAATATTCATCTCATGAGAACCATAGTATTAAGCCAAAGTTCTGTTGTTGTTTTTTGTTTTGTTTTTCTCAGATTAGTTGAAAAACAAAATATTTTAAAAGTGTGGTCTTGATACAAACAGAACAACAGACACATATACAAAAACAGATCGAAGGCTACATCAGAATAATAAAGATATCAAGACATTTTAATTGGACAAGATTTTGATGATGTTGTCCACCTAGTCAAATACTGTTTGTCATTTCGTGACATACCTATGGTAAAGATTTTTTTTTTTAATCATTTATGAAAATGAAAAAGATAGACTATCGTGTCCGCTCATGGGACGACGTTATTAACCTCATTGTCAGCCATTACTCTCATCATTTGACATTATGTATCAGCATACTAGTAATGTCAAATGTGTGACACGGAACACATCCTTACAATATTTAAGCATGTGAAGGAAAACTCGCCATGTTACTAAATCGTTAATCAAAACTGGATGCGATATTACAAATTTAACAAACTGCAGTTAGTATATCCAAGCTTGACGCCGACATAATTTGACAATAAAGATAGGCTTATGTAATTTTTACACTTACGTATCGTGCAAACATCGGCCACGAAAAGCAAAGGAAGTTACGTGAACTCAATTACAATAGCATTGAATCACTTAGTTGGTGATCTTTTCTCCTCTTGAAGTAGCCTAAGTTGTTTATTATGTGTATTTATTTATTTATGTTTGAGAAGACCAAAATGGTTCTATAAATATGCTATAAACCTTTTTGTTTATGTTTCTTTTGATTGTTATTATAGACCTGGCTAGCATTTAGTTTATTACAAAGCGTGTATTAGGGTTCGGAAAACAAAATTACAAGAATTGAAACTTTAATATAAGACCGTAAATATTTCTACCACCATCCGTTTTGTCAGTCCATTTGAATTTTAAAGACCAAAGATATGTAAAAAACAAAAACAAAACACACATTCAATAAATCTTTTGCTTGCTACAGTTCATTTCGCAGAATACGATTCGTTCATTGCCAGGATTCGTAAGTTGAAAAACGGGTAGGAAAAGCGTATAAGAAATACTGTTCATACTAAAATCTAAACTGTGGTTTTTAGCGCCTCTGTCAGACAAAACAATGATGTGAAATATAATTTTTCGTCCATCACATGGAGACTTCTCAATAGACGGTCCTCCGGTGGGACAGCGGTATGTCCATAGACTTATAATGCTAAAATCCAGGGTTCGATTCCCCGAGTTGGACACAATAAATAGCCCAATGTGCCTCTGCTTTAAAATGAAAAAATATAAAAAAACTCAATAGACGAATTGAAAAACAAAGTCAATCAAAAACTATAGTCTTAAGTGATGTGTTTGTAGTTAGTATATAGATGAACAGTTCGAAACTTATAGCATTGTTTTAAACAGAGCTAAAGGCATGAATATTTTCCAGATGATACCAGCTAACGTTTTTTTTTTTATCACTGGGTTAGATGTAATATGTACCAAGAAGCTTCACAACTGCTAAGATCACGAGAGTAAGGATGTTTTTAACTAGGTTTGATGTAATATAAGACAAGAAACATCACAACTCCTGAGAGCATGAGGCTAAGGATGTTCTTCGCTGGATTAGATGTAACACGTGCCAGGAAACTTCACAACTCTTAAGAGCTTGAGATGAAGGATGCTTTTCACTGGATTAGATGTAACATATGGCAGGAAACTTTAAAACTCTTAATAGCATAAGATAAAGGATGTTTTGTATAGCAATAGAAAACAAGAAAGTGGATAATAGTTTCATAGTGGTTTATTCAAACTCTTAATAGCATAAGATAAAGGATGTTTTGTATAGCAATATAAAACAATAAAGTGGATAATAGTTTCATAGTGGTTTATTCAAACTCTTAATAGCATAAGATAAAGGATGTTTTGTATAGCAATAGAAAACAATAAAGTGGATAATAGTTTCATAGTGGTTTATTCAAACTCTTAATAGCATAAGATAAAGGATGTTTTGTATAGCAATAGAAAACATTAAAGTGGATAATAGTTTCATAGTGGTTTATCCAAACTCTTAATAGCATAAGAGAAAGGATGTTTTGTATAGCAATAGAAAACATTAAAGTGGATAATATTTCATAGTGGTTTATCCAAACTCTTACAGATAAGTATAATGTTATTCTGTGCGAGTTCATTTGGAAGAATGTATTGCATATTTGCCAAGCCAAAATACTGGTTCACCTTAAGTGGTGAATGAAGGAAGTTCAAATAGTGGGGAAGAAATGGCTGGTAAGTGTGATAATACGACGGTTTCCGAGAGAAAACAATCACGAAATAATTGCTATTGTAGCATTCCGTAGTGTCTATACAAGGCAACAGATAAAGATTTGAGTTTCCTTGTGCATCCAAAAGACAGACATTTGGCTATTTGCCTGAAAGTGTGTGTGTGTGTGGGGGGGGGGCACTTCACAACAAAGATCGATAAAACACGATTAAAGAACACTTCCATCTAATGAGGGTTTCCTCTCAAATTTGAGGATGACAAACATAATGCCAAAATAGTTACACAACCATTTTGTTACACCACAGCACGTGACTTCTTTAGTGTTTAAATCCTCTTCCCTTTCAATTAAACAGCGTTACAGAACATAGAAAAAAAATCTGCTAATTCATTTTACATTTTAATTCAATGAGTAAGAGCTCCGTAGAAAAGCAATTATCAAGTGGTTATATAGGTGTTAATCATGAAGGGTGTGTGTGTTTTATAGTAAAACCACATGGAGCTATCTGCTGTGTCCGCCGAAGGGAATCGAACTCCTGATTTTAGCGTTGTAAATCCGTAGACTTACCGCTGTTCCACCGGGGAACTAATCACGAGAAAATGAAGCTTAAGGAATATGGCATCAGCTGGTGTCTTGAGAAGGTGATCGTGGTGATGAACAAATAATTAGAACCAATTTTCATTTGAAAATATGCACAATAGGCGACTTGTCAAATTCATAAATTACATTGTAAGAAATTTGGGTAAAAGGAAAACAGAGCTTTGAAATGACCAAGCTTCAATTTCCATAAGATAACAACTTTGTAATTGAATTATAATTGGATTTTTTCACATTAGAAGGACAGTGACTGCGCGAATTAGATGGCCCACTTGAAGGGCGAGTAAACAAACAAACAAAACAGTACAACAACCAGTCATGACGTACCAAGATGAACTTGAATTTTATATGTCGAACAGCTAGGCCTTTAAGTGATACACAGAAGAATCAATTAATAAACGGAGTATACTCAAACTCTGACAAAAATTTCAGTTCTTGTTTGTTTGTATCAGATAGTTTCTCAACAAGAAAGGTCGTTAGAGAATTGGAGGAAGAGGATCACTGAAGATCAATCGTGTGGAAGGACATCATTCTGGGGTGGCAAGTGTCGAGGGCCAACCAAGTTGACCCACATTTCGACACTATTCAGAGACAAATTGGAATTAGCTCCCGGTCCTGAGTGATGTCAGTAACTCTTGTAACTGGCCTAGTCCAAAAGTAGGCCACTTACCGGTTCAATTCTACATGGAGCGTGAAATTAATTATCTAGGCTTGTTAAAAGCGAATGGTGATGGTATGTATCTGTCATCCAAAACTTTAATAGAATGTTACTTTTGAAATATCTTCACATTGTATCTAAATAGTTTCTGTTGATCGTGTTTTAGTAATAGTATCACGAAGTAGCTCTAATTTGAAATGCTGTGTTTTTAATACGCTTATTTGAACAAGGACGCATGGACCAACTGAGGATAACATTTCTCGTGCACGCATATAAATATCTTATTACAATGTGTTATCAAACTGTAACAAGGTGATTCAGAGGCCTTGTTAAGTAAGTTTGTGTTTACCAGCTAGTGGTGTATACAGCTAAGATCCCTTCCTTTAACTTTTCAATGAAGAGGCTTTAAGGTGGCTGAAAACGTTTATTTTTTGGTAATGTAATTACGAAATAATAGTAAGAAACATGACCAAAACGGCCTTATAAAATAATTCGACATATTTCTTACATTTCGAATATGTATATATATAGGTAAAATCATGACCTCCAACAGTCATTCATGGGATCCGGGTGAAAACTGGTATGTCCCCCCTCCCCTCAAATCGTTTTTGGAATGATGCCGCGTACACGCATAAGTGATTACAGACGCGATTAATGTTTGTTTAAATGTACCCGATTGATTTGATGCATTCCGTATACATTTCTTTGCCGCTTTTATTGATTCCCTGTTGGATAGTGGGCCCCGAGGAAATAACCCTGCCTTATCAGTAGGTCAGGGTGAAATATATTGATTATATTAGATAGACACTTCTTATTCAGTTTAAAAAAATAAAACCGTCCTGAACATGGTGGATGTTAAACGGGGGAAAGACTAAATAGGTATACATAAAACTCTTTCAATAGAGATTAGATTTCAAGAGAAACTTAGTTGTGTTCTACTAAACGATTCTACACTTTTAAGAGAAATACCGGAGAAGAAAGGACTCAACGAAAAGAAATAATGCTAATTTACTACAGTTTAATTATAAACAATGAGTTATATGAAAATTACTTAACAATGTTTTTAGAAAGTCCCCCCTCTCCCCCCATTTAATCTGTTGTTCCCGATACGTGTAAAGGAACACGATCCTTCTGTTGGGACTAACAATTATTGGATGATGTTTTTGAAAAATAGATTTATTGTTGTTTTAAATTCGATCTGTTGATCCTGTTAGAGTAACTGAACGCGATTCGTCTGCCAGGATTACATACTTTTTTCATCGTTTTTTTTTTGTTTTGATTTAGCGCCACCTATTATATTTATAGGAAAAAATATAATGCTAATATTTAACAGCAGAGTAATGTTTATGGGACATAAACGATTAAGAAAATGATCTACTACTGATAATGAAACTCACAATCTACTTCAAACTTTCCTCGATTTCACATTTTGGAAAGTTTCAGTTTCGTATATACTTATTTTGTGAAGTCAGTGTTGTGCTTAAAAGTAGATGAATGTTGCTTTTACAAAACAGAGAGATTTACTACAATTTTAACTTTTGTTTAACTTAAACAAGTGACTTTGCGAATACAGTTTTTCTTTATTGAATCTCGTGTAGTTTTCTAACACCAAACACCTGTTAGAGAGTTTAAATTTCCACAGGTTGAGCCAAATTCTTAAACATACCCATTCGATTTAGAAAGGGGTCCATTTTTGAAATTCTTGAACTGCCTGATTTCTTGCCAGGAGCCAGCAGCTTTTAAAAGTGGCATTCAGCCAATTCGCCATGTTTTTTTTCCTTTTTTAACATCATAGCACTAAAAGCCTTGGTTGTCACTAGCTCGTGATTTACACTTCTCTCTGTTTTTTTTTATTGTCAACAAAATATTTCAGACTTAAGAACCAGGGAGTTTTACAAGTAACAATATGTAAGTTATGTTTAGAGTTGTAGACTCGTTAGTTGTGTTTATATATATATTTCACCTTGAAACGTTCACTTTCATTCTATCCCTTATATTCTCGCTTGCACGATATTTGAGTACTAGAGAGAACTGTTAACTAATTACTTTATGTATAAATTTGTTGGCCTAACATGAACAGAGATATATTAAATTCTTTTTCCTTGAAACTTTCATTTACATATAAAATATCTAATGAGTTGAAGTAATATACAATAAAAACGTCCGGAGATGATACAGAATCCTTGAGCTATTTCTCTATTACTTCTATGTTAAATAACAACAACAACAACACCGACAAAAAAGATTCAAAATAAGCGATTATTAATAGCATAACAGCTTCTGTAAAGTTATCTCAAATGTGTTATTGAACTAGACAGTAAGAGCTACTGGTAGATTAGTTAGTTTTATATTCTTAAATTACTAATTTCATGCCAGACTGTTTACATTAATAACATTACCAATTTAAACTTTCTCATCTTTCTTTTTTCTTTTCCTACTTTTGAAGCTATGCCTAAAAGTAAATGGTGCTTTTTCTTTGAAACTGTTCAACTGAAAGTGCCTTCCTTCTTTTGGATGTAAGTTTTAAGGTTTAAATTTCGTTTCCGTGGCAACCACTCATAAAGGTTCGTTATTTATCTTTTCCCTGAAAATAATACATATACACAGCGTGGTCACAAGTAAATAGACACCACCTTTTCAGAAAAATGAAAATTTTCAGTCATATT
>NW_013668377.1:154473-164275 GCF_000517525.1 Limulus polyphemus | reverse complement strand
AGTAGCTGAAATTGTGCCCTATATGCTTCCCATGGTGCATTCCCATCGAATTCCTGTGGCTTCCTTCGTACTGGATGACTCCTAGTACTGACATTCATATCTGGGATGTGACTTCTAACAGGGCTGAAGATGTCTGCATTAGGGTTTATCTGTAGGGTCTGGAAGGGGCTTGCCATTGTCTGGAGCTGGTTAAGTCGATGGCTAATGTATCCTCCTTGTGTAAAAGACAATAAATCATCCTTTAATGTATCTAATTCGCTTTTAAATTTACTAATGTTTTCCATTTGTACTTCTTGCCACTGTTGTTGGTTTTCCTGTAGTTGCTGCAGACTTTCTTCCTGTTTTCTTTGTTGTTCCAGTTGCCTGTAATTTTTCTTTTTGTTTCTTTTCTTTTCCCTAACAACTGCTGTAATCTTCTGCTGACACAACAATATTTTATTGAGGGTTCATGATGAGCGAGTTAATTTCGAGTCGACGTAGGCACAATTCAATTAACCTGGGAGCTAGCTAGCCCTGTAGTCTTCAATGTTCATACGCCTACTGGAGATTGCATTTCCATCAATGACGTTAGGTAATGTTTTCGTAAAAGTATTATTGTACGATGTGAAGTTAAATGGTTTGTAATGTTTGAAATTTATAAATATTCCTGGTCAAATATCTGAAGTTTTCCGATTGATAAACGTTATAACAACCACAGTTATAGCTTCTGAAGTTTATAGCACACTGACTGTAGCAAACTAATAATAGATACTCCCTTTTGTAACCTTTACCCTTAAAATTATTGTTCATTATGAATTATGATGATCGCTAGGTAGGCCTAGTGGTAGCACTTACTCCGACTCTGAGGCTGAGACTTCATCCATATGTCCTGCCGTGAAGCACTTTCATCACTAAAGTTATTGTCCTGCTGCAAAAGTTAAGCACTTTCATCACCAAAGACAATGTTGCTGTCCTGCTATTGAACAGTTTCATCAATAGGCCTACAGGCACTATCGTTAGGCCTATGCATACAAGAAGCACTCGCACCAGCTGCAGTCGTTGCCTTTTTGAATTTCTTGAAACAATCTTCAATTTTCCGGCTCATAGCATTCACACGACGTTATTTCTTGACGTGCCTTGAACATACCTACTCCTAGGCATTTTTATAATTATGAGTGATATTTTTGTTACATGTTTAAAAATCCGCACACAGATGTATAGGCCTATACTTAGATAGCGTATTCATCATTTCTTTCAACAGATAAATACATCACCTTGGTCTACATGTACAATCCAATGCAAGTGAATATCGTGACCCAATTTCCAAGAGTAGTATAAATTATCCTTATTCACACAAAAATTAAACTACCGTCAACGTTTCATATTTCTATTGTTACGACAGCAGAAGTCACGTGACGCTGCTGGCGCATTGGTGCTGGTGGCGTGAGCGAGGAGTTTCTCGAATGATCATGAATTTCCTAGTTTGTTGGGACGCCCTCTTTTTTCTTTTTTTTTTTTAGTATATAAGCCTGGCAGAGAAAGCCTGCGTAAATAAATGAAGAGAGTTCCAGGTAATTTACGATTCTTGTGTGTTTTGTTATCGAGATTGCGAATCGTTATGATTTATAGCGTGTATTATAAAAGTAGTTAAGTTGGGAAACATATTGACTGTGAAATTACTGTGTACTAAAAGTTTGTATCGAGGAAGAATAAACTAGTTTAATCAAGAAGGGACTTGTATCGCTGAAGTTCCTAGGAAATAATTTCTGCTGGAAATTAACAAACAAGCAGATACGTAACAGTATTATTAATTTTATTATACTGATGGCCATATGCACAACATAGCTGGAACTAAAACCTGACCAGTAATTTCCAATTTAGTCCTACTTCTTAATCTTCATTTTGTTTCTTTCTTCTTTTTTTTTCCCACCTGGGACCTTTTACAGTGGTTGGCACGTGGGGTGGTTCGAAGAACAACCCGAACTCACTTTGGCTACGAGCCTGCGCGATGGACACCAAAGATAGCACAATGTGGTTTTTGCTCTAAAATCAAAAACAAAATTAAACACTTATTTTTTTCAAAATAAATTGTATTCACCCAAGCAATAATGAACGAGGATAGACTTAGCTTATTTCTGAATTTTAAAACCTAAACAGTGCCTTGTGGTATAAACAATACCATATATTAATTTCTCCTGTTAGCTTGGAAAATAGAAGAATTTTTATTCCCTATACTTTTCAAAAGTCATTTCACTTACACGCTTGGCTTTTCTTAGATATATTGGCAAAAAAGAATGAACAGGGATTTTTAGAAACATCTATTTTTAGGAAACCTTTTTCTGTTCTTATGGCATCACACCAGGAATCATGCCATACAGAAACACAAAAAGTGTCTGCATTTTATACTTATATTCACAATATTTTGAGGATATGTACAAAACAAGAGATTTATAAAGTGAGTTGTTACTGATAAAATATATGACAGTTCAAAGAGGATTTAACCCAAGTATTGTTGATAGAGCAGTTAATAAATTCACTAATGTGGCAATAATATATCAAGGTATCACACTGAAACCAAGTTATGATAAAATTAAAAAGCAATGTTTAATGTTACAATATATTCCAGGTTTAACTACTGGTTTATTTAAAAATTTTAAAACAACAACAAATGTTTTGCTCTATATTCAAACCGATAAATAAGATAAAACAAATTTTAGGCAACAGTAAAGATGGTGTACAATTAATGGATAAACATGAAATTTATAAAATTGAATGTGAATGTGAAAGTATCTATATTGGACAAACAAAACGTAATTTAAAATATCGTATCGCCGAACATAGGAGATGTATGAAAAATGAAAAACAGAAGTTAAGAATGTGGATGTAACTTTTTTAAATGAATTAAACAGATCTGATATTTGTATGTCGTGGCTATTGACATAAAAGGGGTGCCATGTAGCATTGGCGTTATATTTGTATAAAAACAACATGTACAGAAAAGCTGAATTGTAAGAAACTTTTTTTCTGTTGAATGAAATACGATCCATATCCATATAAATATACTAGTAGTGTCTGTTATATGCCCATGTAACTACTTCGCAGGGTGTGGGTGGATTTTCACCAAAGTTAGCAGGAAGATTTGTTGGGTTCATGCGGAGATACACGCAAACTTGCGGTTTCACATTTTGTGTTTTGAAGTTTTTATGGGCGTTTTTTACAATTACATATAAGAGAAGCGACTTTTCATGTCCTAAGATAACCTTTCATTAATCATGAATCTACACAACTTCCATCCTGGGGACGGATACTCCAGCTAGTTATAACAATATAACATGAAGACTGATTTTGGATAAGAACTGATATTTAGTTGTTTAACTAGCAATGCATCTTTATTTCCCAATCATCATCAGGTTGATACTGTTATACCCCAATTTAACGAGATGACCAGCCTGTGTCAATTGATAAGAGTTGATGTCATTCGTTTCGTAGTAACCAAGTATCCCTGGTTCGACTAACATGTTTACATTCTCATAACATTCTCCTGCAAAATGAGTATGGATTGCCTGAAGCTCCTTTTTGTTTTATAATATTTCTAAAAAATAATTAAATGTTGCTTTGTTAATATACTAAAATTAAATTGTTGGTGCTAATTTACTTGTTATGTTGAAGGTCGTGCTTGTTTTTATTTTGATATTTCTAAAGTGTTCCGCTTATACTAATTTTTTGTTATCAATAGCAGTATATTGGGGGTATTTTTCTTTGTAACATATATTGTAAACAATTTCATACTGATATCCTGTTGAAAAAAATAAACTTGTAATAATTTGTTTCTTTCATTATGAAACTTATTAACACATCGGTTAATTAACCTGTCTAATTTTAAAACGGATATTGAATAACAAAAAGTTATTGTAGTTTCTGAACTGAAGGTGTGCAAATCTACGATTTATTTTTTGTTTAGGAATAAGTAATGAATTTAAATCACCAAGCTGTTTTATCTCTAATTGTTTTCAATAGTTTCGGAAAGCTGGTGGATATCCTGATGTTTCACAACTGAGTGAACATGCTCAGAAGCCTGAAATATTAACGTACGTTACGTCATCGCCAATGTGAGATCTGTTACACCCACTATACTCAACGATAAAGATCCGAAACAGATGTGAACAGTTTCCGCAACGAAATTTAAACGAAAATAAAATCATCAATATTTCTATATATATTTTAAATGTAATTTGGACAAAATCGAAAGTGTTCAACGATTATCGCGATGTAAACGACACTGTTTTTGTGAGAGAGTTGAGCACTTAATCCACTGTGTGTGTGTGGAACGTGTACTTCAGTATATTTCGCCACACACCATGAAACTCCTACAAGAACTTGGGTTTCGCTTGAGGCGTTATTTTGCAGATTAGTCACAATTATAAACAGACACAGTCGTGCATTTTAGATAATATTATGTTTGGCTTAAGTCAAACATATGAATAGCAATTCATTATAAAAAACAGTAATGTACATAACAGTTGCAAGATATATCCGTGTATGCCCTAGTTTTCTTTTTGTGTTTGTGTGTTTTCATTTGTTTGTTTGCTTTCTATAACCCATTATCAACTAACAATTTTATAAATAATCTTGCTAGAGATCTTGTGGAAGATCTTAAGTGCAACAAAACGTTGCCCCTTACCAACATTCTTCAGACATCAAAAATCACTTCATTGACTGTAGTATTATTCCATAACAGTAAATACTTAAAGTATGTTGTATAACATTATCCTAGATCAGTATGAATGCAAATCCTGAGTATGACCATTATTCTATTCAGTAAAGATATACGAACTGCTGTGTGATATCATTCCAGTATAGTAAAGATATATATATGACCTAATGACCTATTATTTAACGTTATCCTAGAAAGGATGTACGACCTACTGTACTGTTGTCCCAGATGATAAAAACATAAGTATTGCTGTGTGATATTCCAAGCTATTAAAATTTACGTTTGCTGTGTGATGTTACCTTAAAGATACATCACTTAATGTGTGATATTATCACAGACAGTAAAGGTGTATACCTAATACTTAACTTTACCATAGACGTTAAAGATACGCGACTTATTGTGTGATATTACCATAGATGTTAAAGATGTATCACCAAAAACTTTCGATAATAAATATAGAGAGATAATATGTGAGATATTGCCACAGTCAGTAAAGACATATGACTTGCTGTATAGTGTTAAAAATGATATTGGAGACGTATAACATCATGTGTGATGTTAAGCCGCGATAATAAATAATTATGGCCTGTTGTGTGGTGATAAACGTTGATAGTAAAATTACGTAATTATAATATAAAACCAGGATAGCAATGGTGTGTGACATATTGAATGAGGGAGAGAAAAACACAGAACGAGCAGGAATTTTGGAGTGAGGTTATCCCCTAAGGATGTTCAGGGACAGTGGTCCCTCTTCATTCACCAATGAAACGATTGAAAAAATAGGTTTGGAGAAAACGGAGTAGTGAGAGCTGTAAAAAGTTTTTGGAGGGAAGATGAAGATAATGGTGAGGAGGAGAAGGAAGAGGAGTAGTCTTTCAGATCTGGATAAATCTTATGTTAGCAATTTAAGTAAATAATATGATGTTTATTTTGGCTGGTACAAGATCTCCATCAGCAAGCTTGGAGCAATTCAAGAGATAGAAACAACTTCAGAGCAAACACTAGTAAAAGCGACTGCCTCTTATGGCAAGTAAAGTACTCTTTCTATTTAACTGTTAATGTTTACAGTGCTGGCTTAAGGATGGAACCATATTCAAGAAAGACGAAAGAGAACTTTTAGAGAAATGTTTTTCTTATTTTATTAATTGTTTCGACTTGTTGTTTTTTCAAGGTTCTTTAAGCTTCTCATGTTACAAAACTAATTTAAAATGAGTAATCAGGGCTGTAAAAAGTTTTTGGAGGGAAGAGGAAGATAATGGTGAGGAGGAGAACGACGAGGAGTAGTCATTCATATCTGTTGGATAAGCTTAACGTACAAGACAACGGATAGGATGTATATATGTGTGAGTGTGTGCATTGTATATTGCCAGAAAGAACGCACTTAACTGAACATAGGATTTTGTTCTTTGGTGTAAATTTGGTACATTTTATTTTTAAATTTGCTGTATCGCAACTCATAAGCACTGCCTTTAATTTGAAAAATTCTTCTCGGTATTAGTGGACTATTTATTTAAAAAAAAATGTTTCGTTTTATAAAATTAGAAACTATGACATCACTCTACGATAGAATTAAATAGAGTAATGTACTAGAGGTTTTTAATGTTGCAGTAAAACAGCGTTCCTACGTAACTGGTGTCAAATCAAACATTTACACAACAACTGTAGTTTGAAAAAGTGATACAAAATATAATTGTTATATTACAAAATCTAAATAGTTTATGGCCAAAGTATATTAAAACTAATGTTTATATTGGTAGAACGTGCAATGATTTGTTGCATAATATTTCAAGAGTTATAGAAAATTGATAATTTTGTTGATAAACTATTCCAGTTAGTTGTAGAAATAGACTGCAATATCACAACAGAAGAGACACAAGGATTCTTTTTCGGTTCCTAAAATAGTTCCAGATATTTATAAGGTGTATTTATCTCTATACAATTCACGTGAAACATTTGAGCTAATGAAGAAATGACAATCTAATTAGAACTTCTTGAGTACAACTCATGTTCATTACACAAGTTAGTGATTTTATTATATTTCCACTTCTTTTCTTTTTATAGAATATTTTAGTTTTTAGAAGGTTATCACATTTTATGTTGGTTAGTTTTTGTATTTGCAGATTAATTCAATATTTTCCGTTTCTTTGATTGGAATAACGTTAAACTTGATGTTGACTTCGCGAATGGTTCTTGTCTTCAGATGAAATGAATTTTCTTTAATGAGACTCTAAAAGTGTTTTGTACTGCAACAGTTCTGCTGAATAAAGTTCTTATTTAACGAAGGTAAGAACGAACAACCAACCAGCTGTTCTCTAATAATGCGATAATACGTATTCAACAAAATTAAAACTACATTTACAATAAAGTGCTATTTTCCTAACTTTGAACTAGCTTTAAAATCAGGTTTACTTCACCTCACAATATATAAAATCTAATTAAAAATTAAGGGTATGAAAGCACAATTGGCGGCCAAACTGGTAACTACACTTATGGCATTGATAAGAATTTTACACCAAATATTCATTCATTTGTTAGCCAAGCCGCTAATATACAGTAACTTTGTGTGTTATATCTAAACCACTCTAAAAAACTGAAAGTAGTAACTTAGAAGTAGAAAATACTTTCCTACTGAATCATCAAATATTGTGAATGTACATTTAGCTTTCTGTAATATTATATGAAGTGTAAGAATTTATTTTGATACAAAATCGTTGTCAGATTAATGTATAGTGGACATACAGTTTGTTTTAGTTATAAAGTTTATTCTGTAATGATAGACAGTAAACCTATGTATGTGTGATACTTTACAAGCCTTTACTTATATATATTAATAATAACACATCAGTTTTAAGCTGTAGGGTAGTGGTATGTGAAGCGCAGCACAACGGGGGACAGACAGTCTAGTTTTCAAATGTATGAAATGTTTTGTATAGTTTCTAAAATAAAGAAACTTTGATTACTTGCCCTTATGTTTCATTTACAGTAACTAATATTCTACTTGAACAAGTATATACGACAGGTATTATTACATTAAGGTGTATGTCAGTATTTTATAAACTGAGAAGTTTTCTTAAATAGCATATTAGTATATCTTGAAGTTTTTTCACAAATGTTTCAGTGTGGTTGTTAATTATGTGATTTTATATACATATAACAACTGTTTTACATCAGATTATGATGAAACATGAGTTTTCTATATCAAATAGGGATTTGTTGGAAAATAATATTCATAGCGTATAATTTAACCATAAAATACTAAGCTTGACATTTACTTATAAACTAAGAAATTATCGTAAATAGTATATCTTGAAGTTTTGTTAACAAATGTTTCAATATGTTTGATAGTTAAGTTCGAGATTTTACTTACATATACTAAAGATAGTATATTAGTCTATGATAAGAAGTGAGTTTCATATAAGAAAATCACAGAACTCTGATTTGTAACTGATGATTTTTATATATTTGATAAAGTGTAAATGAAAAATATTTCATGTAACTGTTTCAAAATCTATGTGTTTGGAAATAGTCGAAGAATAGATACTTGATTTATATCTATAGATTATTTTACGATTATGATTGTCAACTAGTTTTTGGTATTGTAGTGATAAAACAAGTATATACAGCAGGTATTAGACGAGCCCTTCATTATGCGTATTTAATGGGTTTCAATGACATAGAATGATAGCTGCAAAGTTTTATGAGTTTTATTTGTATGGTATGATTTAAACATAAACTTAATAACCTGTAGAAAATTATAAGTTTCTCTGTTTTAAGTATTTTCTATATTAGTAAACTAATTGATTAAAGAATAATATGCGCCGACCCCTAAGATAGTTGCAGTCTTTTCTTTCTAACCAATGATGGAGCATTGAGACAATGAGGTCATCCTCCTTCGTTCATAGCATAAGCGTGTGGGTGTAACCGCGTGATCATCTTTCACACAAGTTCAAGATCATATGGGTCTACAAATTAGTTTTAGTGTTTTGTGAACTTTTAATATAAAATCTATGGATGAATGTAAGTCATTCATTTATTATATTTAGTTGTAGCAAAATTAATTACTGGGATTATAATATAATTAAATCTAATCGTATGGCTCGTGTATTTTTAATCTTAACAAAGACAATTGCCAGGTTTGTAACGTATACATGTGAAATTGTTTTTTGAAAAGGGGGATGCCAACATGGTGATTGGTGTTCCACAAGATATTTTAGACAGTTAGTATGTTCTGTGTGTAATTGTTATGATATTGATTGTCCGTGTAATAAATCCTGATGGAAATGTTTACGCAAACAAAACTTTTGTCCTGTCTTTAATTTAAAATAAACTTATCACTGCTGCTAGACAAGTCAAAACTGGCCATTGTCAATGACCTCACCATACAGTATTTGAAATCTTCGTCTAATATATAGCAACAATGTTTCAAAACATGATATAATTAAATCGATCTTTCATTTTATTCTAAGCTGACTGATACAGTCTGACCATTTGCTGTATGTCATGTAAATACATAGATAGTGTATTATAATTGACCTTTATTTCAGTAGATTTTTCCGTCAACATATAGATAGTGATAATGTGTTATAATTAACTTTTATTTTAATAAATATTGACAAGCTAGAATATAAAGAAATAACATCTTATCTTTTCTATTTGCTAAGATATTGCTCATGTATTGAATCAAACACAGTGGCACCCCGCCCACCTCTTTTCATAGTTTGAAATGCTCCCTTATATACACTTACATCTATATATGACATGAATAACCAATCAGAAGCTCAGAATGTCCCCCTAGTGGTTTTCTCAGACATTTTCTTTCTTTTCAACCAATATTTCAAGGAGGTAGTCTGCTGGAAATTTCATATTTTTTAGACTAAAATACATCTTAGTTGCTAAGCTTGATAAATTATAGTGGAATTATATGGTATTTATGTAGTAATTTACGATTTTTAGTTATTAAAATGTATATATATATATATAACCTAAAAATAATTATTTTGTTTTATATCCTCCACCTGCAAACATTTTAAAGGCTTAGCAGCCTAGGTCAAGCAGCAACCTACCGAGTACAAAGGCTGTAACTAGATGAGATAATTGTTTACTTTACTT
>NW_013668377.1:127564-153473 GCF_000517525.1 Limulus polyphemus | reverse complement strand
CAAAAATTATGGTCTGTTTGAACAATAACGATTTTATAGAGAGCATTTTACGTTTAATTTCGAACATTTTCGAGGGGTGATGGATAAAATAGGGATGATGACATGCTAAGACAAAATTTGTCATGTGTGTTGCACTAGTGGAAATTTAGGATATTTTTATATATTTCCTTTTAGAATTAAGAACTTAAAACTTGTATACTATTAAAATATGGATTATTAGCTAAAATTTTGCGCTATTCTAATTGGTATAACATAAACAAAAAGTAGTTTAATAAAATTTTGAATGTAAGACACTAAAACCTTGTGTCATGCACAGTAAATGGTACCCCTGCCAATAGGGATATAATGTTATGAGATTTAAGCTGTTTAGCCTAAACATTTATGTTTTCATGTTATAATTTGTGTTCATTTTCGAATGAAAGAAGCACACTTTATATTTATTTCCTAATTTTTATTGTGGGTACAAGATTGATCAAATCTACCAAACCTGTACGGAGATTCATTACTGAAAATAACAGGTAAAATATAAAGTTTTTTCTTAAAAAACGTTTGATAACTATCTGGACATTATAAAGATTTAACATGTGAAATTTCAAACTTTTCTGATGCATAAAAGTATTTTTAATCTGGAAATGAAAATTACTTTGCATGTTAGATAGGCAACATGCGAAAATTAAAAAAAAAGGCATGAGAAAACATTGCTTTACAAACCTTAAGATTTAATTTAAAAAATTATATTTTGTGTAGGAAAGCATTGTATTGTTTACTGATAATGTGCCAAATTTCGTTAACATTCGCTTACCAATTTAATAGGTATAACATGAAAACTATAACATGCATAAAATGGTTAAGAGGTCGGTCCCAGGGACCAAGCCCGTGCTGAAAGAGTTAATGATTAATTATCCGCATGATGAGACATGTATTGTATGAGTCGTGGCCATCTGTCATGATGGCCTAGAAATATGTTCTCTACTTTGTAATCATCCATTATGGCCACCTGTATGGTATTGAACTATAGTTTCAGCCCTCAATAACTTATTTGCACTCTCTGGTGACACTTTGTTGAACTATGACGTCATGGCCCCTGTCATGGCGACCTAGCAACGCGTCTTGTGGCAACTTTTGGAACTATGACCTAGTCATCTTTGATGTTTCTCACCCCACCCCCCTCGCTGTGGCTGCATCCTTTGGATGCTGAAGTGCCTCCCTAACTACTAACCTCAATCAAAATTCGAGATTTTATATCTCGTGTATTTTTTAATGGATTATTATGAAATTTATAATGTGAAGTAAGAGTCCAGTAGAGCACATCCACTGAGAATATATGATAGTTCGGATTACCACAGTCTGAGCTACAGAAAGTGGAAAATCGTTAAATTATCACTCCTGTTAATAACAGACAGTGTGTTCTGCAGGTTGTTTTGGCTGTACAACACATTAATGTGTGTCTTAATTAGCTCAAATCATTACTATTTTTACAGAATCAGAACCTACAATGAAGTGGCCAAACAATAATACTTCGTTTATACATTGTTGGATAACAAAGAAATGATGCTATACCATCATATAATACAAATGTTAAAATCGCTGTAATGGAAGATGAATTATATTGTCAACGTTTGGGTCAGAGAACTTCGCTAACATTTGAAAATTACAAAGATTCAAAGTAGTGCTCACTGACCCATTCAAATGCCCCTCCCTCCCTTTTCTTCTTCTTCATATTGTTGCGTCAGCGAGTCACATGACCACTGTGACGCCACGCGTCTAGAACTATCCTGTACTTTGGCGAATGCTCTAGTATTTACTAGATATAGGGTAGTTGGGTATATATAAGAGGGGGACAACGTGACGCGAGAATGTAATGTGTGTGTAGATAGTGAGTAATTGAACTGCAGTCAGAAGTATTGTAGACGTTCGTTGTTACAGCGTTTGTTTAGCGCGATTGTTGAAGTTGAGTGTATCGGTAAAGTTATATTCGGAAAGAATAAACCAGTTTTATTAAGTAAAGACTTGTGTCGTTAAAGTTTCGTCGGAACGAAGTTACGGAAAGTTAATTAACAAACGGAGACGTAACAATATGTACCATTTTACATGTATCTTTATGAAATCTAAGTTTATAATTGAAAAAAAAAATCAGTTAAGAAAGGTTTATCATAATTAATTCTTGGAATCTTTATGACTGTGCTGTACCTAGAAAGTGATCTTAATTCCGCGAAATGAAACAAAAACGCCATTGTTTCTGATACAGTCATTATTTCCCCCATGGTAGAGTACTAGACGGAAGTGAGGCAAGGGGAGTTTCTTTTATGAACCGATTTTAAATCTCCAATAATTTGAAAAGCAGGGAAATTAATACGTACATTGGCATGTTTGCTTTAAAATAAAAATTTTTATGAAGGTCGACAATGGTTAGTATACTAAAATGAATAACTGTCAAGACTAACTTCAACCGAAATGGTGGGCATTTGGAGTAATCAGAGAGCAACATCAACAGATATAGTTGGCATTTGGCGTGATCAGAGAGCACGTGATGACTGAAAATTGCCCGATATTGATGCCCTACTTATTTATTCCGTCTCACGGAACCCCTAAAGGGACAATGTGAAAAAATAGCAACAACAAAAAAACGAATATCTGACTACTGCAACCTACCCATGTGCACTATTAGTCGCGCTACACTGGGACTTTTGGTAAATCAAATAAAAGTAAATGAAAAAAAAAAACTACATGTATGAAGTTGTACCTTTTTGTCGTTTGACAAGATTGTGAGAACGTGGTGGTAATTTCTTACTGTCCCGACTGGCCACACGTTGTGTAGATGCATAAAATACTATCTTGTACGCGCCACTTAGTATCTCGTGAGCACGAGATTTGAATTTTTTTTCTCGGTGTCCTTTTATAAGTTCTGTAGGAATAAAAAATTGTTTCATAAAAATTAAAGATATGATTACTTGTATATAACATGGAATTTGCACACACATAAACAGAATATCAACACACAAAACGATCTTAAAATCATTAGCGATGCTCAAGTTATCCATCTAAATATAAATTAATTGAATGATTTAAAATGGTTTCATACAACAAGCAGTATTAGTTAATTGTAAGATTAAAAACACCTTCATACATCAAGAAGTATTAGTTAATTGTAAGATTAAAAACACCTTCATACATCAAGAAGTATTAGTTAAATGTAAGATTAAAGATATCTTCATACATCAAGAAGTATTAGTTAAATGTAAGATTAAAGATATCTTCATACATCAAGAAGTATTAGTTAAATGTAAGATTAAAGATATCTTCATACATCAAGAAGTATTAGTTAAATGTAAGATTAAAAATACTTTCACACATCAAGCAATATTAGTTAAATGTACGGTGTAATATATATTCCATACATTAATCACCATTAGAAGAACTTGCTCTATGTTATTACCCTTCATAGGATTACGCCTCAGAATTAATCCCATGATCAAGATTTTTTTTTTTAAAAAAAGGTCATTAGAAATACAATCACTCCATAAGTTAAATAAGTTTTTATAAACTTTTCACTTGAATTGTCACAAAATAATGGACAATTGTTTACATGTGAAAATTAAAACTATTCTTGTATCATCAACCACATGAGGGGTTATAAGATGTTGTTCATTGTTAAACAAAATTTAATTTTGATGTGAATACATCTTTTAACGCCTACACTTGTTGTTATACCTTGGAAGTTTTTAACTAATATCGTAAAATTGTCAGTTATTACTAAACAGTGAGAAACAGATATACAGAATGTATTAGATAAATACACGGAACGATGAGAAAGATTAATGAATTTTTATAAGCACATTAAACAAGAAAGAGATTGATGTATTATATAGATACATTAAAATAGTTAACAGTCATTGTGTTAGGCTAGTACATTAGACAGTAAAATAGATGAGTTATATAATAGGTTCAACAATAGAAGAGATTCCTGTATTATGTAAACACATTAAACAATAAAGTGATTGATGTATTATTATACAGATACATTTAAAATAGTAACCAATTATTGTGTTAGACTATCACATTAAACAGTAAAATAGATGAGTTATATAATAGGTTCAACAATAGCAGAGATTCCTGTATTATGTAAACACATTAAACAATAAAGTGATTGATGTATTATTATACAGATACATTTAAAATAGTAACCAATTATTGTGTTAGACTATCACATTAGACAGTAAAATAGATGAGTTATATAATAGGTTCAACAATAGAAGAGATTCCTGTATTATGTAAACACATTAAACAATAAAGTGATTGATGTATTATTATACAGATACATTTAGAATAGTAACCAATTATTGTGTTAGACTATCACATTAAATAGTCAAATAGATGAGTTATATGATACATTCAACAATAGAAAAGATTCCTGTATTACGTAAATTAAACAATAAAAGAGACTGGGGTAATATTTAATCAGATTATTATTGAAATACATAACTTATAAACAGATAGGATTTGGGTTTTATGTCCAAACTTTTATTAACCGAAGGAAATAAAGAGTTAGTCCCTGTGTATTGTTTTTTTTCAACCAGAAAGGAAATGTACTGATTTTCTATACGGAAGCATGTGGACAGTATTAATCATTGGCATATGACGTGTATCCAGCCAGGGTGAGTAGGAACGAGATTATTTTGTGTATAGCTCTTATATAAGGTACCGGTAATGAAACACTGATACAGCCCATCAGTACTGCGTCAGGTCTGAAGTATTAAATAAAGAACAATCAATAGAGGTAAGTTTACTTAATGTCTATTATAGATAATGTTTTACATTCTCGACAATAAGTAAAATGACTGAATTGTGCTTCGCATTAGACTGGGCGTAATTTAGTGGTCAACATGACGGACAATAGATCGCATCCCGTTTCCGCAATATATTTATTCGCGCTACGCACTTTAGAGCCGTGTGTGCGTTATAAGAGTGACAGTCAAATCCCATTATTCAATTAGACTAGTTCGTGCTGCTGACTAGCTGCCTTCCTTCCTATCTATCAGTTCAAAATTAGGGACGGCGGTAGCTTTGTGCGAATATCATTACCTCTAAACATTGTAAATTAATTTAGTTAGTTATTTCATTTCAATCACCAAATAAAGAAACGTCTAATTAGCAGTATTCATACCTTAAAATGGAAAAAAAAAGTCAAACTCCAGTATAAACTATGACATTTATTGTAAAGTAACTTGCAAGTTCCAGTTTACTGACATAACAGTTTATTATTAATTTAAAAAACAACAATATTGTATTAAATCGCATTGATTTAAATTTAATAACTTCAAAGTAGTACCTAGTTCATACAGATCTCACTTCTAATTACTATCCAAAGACTATGAGGTTCCTTTCATACTTTCGCGTCCCCTGTTTAATAACCATCTAAATGCTATGGGGTTCTGTATATTAACTGTTTCACTTTCATGTCCTTTTTTTAAGGACTGTGGGGATTCTTGTATTACATGCCTGCTTTTACACTTTCATCTCCTCTGTTAGTGACTATCCAAATACTGTAGAGGTTCTTCGATACCAGTGGGGTTGGGGGGGAGCAGAGCACAAATGACCCATTGTGTAGCTTTGTGCTTAACTACAAACGAAGATGATATACAATCTAATCTTTATAAATATCTTGAATATCAAAAATTACGCATAGACTACATGCAAATTGGTACTTAGTTCACTGAGAGAAAACGAATAAAATCAGTAAATCACTCCCGTCTAATTGTTTCACATAATAATACTTTCCACATATGAAACGTAACGATGCTTCAAACCAGCTTACATACTGAAACTGTATTCTCTGTTGTATTTGCATAACATGTAGAAAAGTGTTCTAAATGAGCCAGCAGCTGCTATCTACTTGTGGTATTAATAAAATATATTATTCATTTTGTCTGTAATGACTTTAATTTTCTTCTCTGATACATCATGTAATGCAAAACTAAAATGTCTTTTATTTCAACCCGAATATTAAGACGATTGTGAAAATAAACATTTTATTTCGGACGATTATACGTAATCCATCTTCAGCGATTTGCTGTGAAAATAATTAAGTTATCAATTAATGTAATAATTAAAACTGAAAAAATATAATAAAATGTAATATATATATATATATGCAAATACAACGAGGATAACTGTTTATTTGTTGTTAAGCGCAAAGCTATACAATGAGCTACATGTGATTTGCCCATAACGGGTATCAAAACCCGGGTTTTAGCGTTATAAGTCCTCAGGTTTACCGCTGAGACACCGCGAGCAATAGGGAGAGAAACACAACAAAAAGAAGCAAGGGAACAGTTAGGGCCGAATGAAAGTGAACACCTAAGACAGTTTCAGTTGATAGGATCTAGTCTGTATCGATTGATTAACACTGTATCTTTAATTGATAATACTGTTCATAATTTATCCAAAGTGATATGGTGGGCAGTGTTTTCCCTGGTTAAGAATGTCGGATGTGAACAGATTTGTATTGAAGATCCGGTTTTTGTGGAGACACCTAAGTGTTATGAACATGCACAGCAAGATATCGTTTAGTCTTTCCAATGTAGATGGCGCTCTTGACATATGAGACCAAAAAAGGTGGTGAAAAGTCTTTCAATATGAAAGTGGGTTTAAAAAATACTCTGAATTTAGACTAAGGATAAAACTTGTGTATTAATTTAACTACATTTACTTTGAGTTTTAGGTTCTTTTTACCAAGGTTGAGAAACCAAATACTGGCAGACATCCGGTAACACTGAGTGGTTTGATTTTAGAATTGAACTTGGTTTTTAATAAATTACATGTGTGTTTTTCTAGCAAGGTTTGATGGTATCCATTTATTTTCAAGATGTTGTGTAAGAAGGTTAATACAGTGTGGAGAGACTTATATTCAAGCAGATTGTGGCCGTGTATGGCCAGGTGGTTAGGGAGCTCGACTCGCAATCTGCGGGTCGCGGGTTCGAATCCCCGTCCCAACAAACATGCTCGTCCTTTCAGCCGTGGGGGTGTTATAACGTTACCGTCAATCCCACTATTCGTTGGTAAAAGAGTAGCCCAAGAGTTGGCGGTGGGTGGTGATGACTAGCTGCCTTCTCTCTAGTCTTACACTGCTAAATTAGGGACGGCTAGCGCAGACAGCCCTCGTGTAGCTTTGCGCGAAATTCAAAACAAACAATCAAGCAGATTGTGTACAGTTTGTTGAAAAGACAAGAAATTAGGTTTTGTTTTAATGGGAGGAAATGACACTGCCAAAGGAGACTATAAAACGTTTTCTGTACGTAAACAGATATAGAGAAAGCGCTAATTTATTTTGTTACAAGGACATCTGGAAAATGGTGAGTATATTTTCTAATGCACAAATGATTTGTATATTCAGGCGTCGCGAGCTTAGACACGTTCATATTTGGATATGTGTTGTTTCGAGCAGAAAGTAACGAAGGTATCATTCAAATACTTTTTGTAAAGAAGAGGTTTAAAGCTAATAAGGCAGTCTCTTAAACACGAAGGTTTAGGAAAACATAAAAGTTCCCCGGAGGGTCAGCGGTAACCTTACGGACTTATAACGCAAAAATCCGGGTTTCGATTCCCCGCGGTAAACACAGCAGATAGCCCAATGTGGCTTTGCACTAAAACAAACAGTAAAAGAGGAAATAAAAACAACTTACCCTACGCCCTATCGTCTCTATGATCGGCTCTCGTGCTTACAATCTAGTCCCCCAGTGGCTCAGCGGTAAATCTGCAGGTTTATGACGAAAACAATCGGATTTTGCACCCTGGTGGTCAGAGCAAAGATAGCCTATTGTGTAGCTTTGGGTTTAACAACAAACAAAACTTATAATCTATCTAAATTTTCGGTTACTATTTTATGCCATTTAACTACTAACGATTTCCCAAATTAAAAAGAGTTGTTTTATTCTTCCAAAGAAATCGACACTTTTCAAACTTCCGAAAACTATGTGATGGCCAACTTTGACATTACCACCATTTTCACTAATATAATTACAAAGAAAACCTTTTACCGCTTTTCTCACAAGATACTAAACAAACCAAAGCTACAACAACTCCTTAACCTCCCTACCAAAACAGGCCTAGCATGGTCTGGTGGTTAGGGTGCTCGACTCGTAATCTATAGGACGCGGGCTCGAATCCCTGTCACCGAACATGCTCGCCCTTTCAGTCATGAGTGCATTATAATGTGATGGTCAATCCCACTATTCATTGAGAAAAGAGTAGCTCGAGAGTTGGCGGTGAGTGGTTTTGACTAGCTGGCTTCCCTTTAGTCTATCACTTCTAAATTAGAGGCGGCTAGTGCAGATAGCCCTCGTGTAGTTTTTCGCAAAATCCAAAACAACCACTTTTTTTTTTCAGTAGCAAACTGTATGACGAGATAGATGGCGCTGCGGAGGGTTCACCCTTAGGTTCTACACTCGTCAATATATTTGTTTGTTTTCACAAGCCCTCATGATTAGGAGACTACCCTAGTAACTTCAAGCCTGTCCTTTACTAAAGGTATGTAGGTAATACGTTCATTATTTTCCGCCCGAAACAACGCTTTTCCAAATTTTTAATGTATCTAAACCTGTAAATTAGGAAATAACCTAACTTTTCTTTTGGACATGTCCTTGTAACAAGAAACACTGTCAATTTCTCTACGTCTGTTTACAGAAAGAACACTTTTTCTCATCTCTTCACAGATTTGGTCTGTGTCTTTCCCTTCCATTACAACAAAACTTTATTTCTTGTCTTTTCAACAGATTCTACAAATTTGCTTGAACGACCAGACTCCCCAAAGTTCTTATACAACATCTTGAAACGAAATGGATACCGTCAAATATTGGTAGAAAAACTCACACGTAATAGATCAAACACTAAGCTAAATTCTAAAATCAAACCACTCAATGTTTCCATAAATACTTTATTGTTTCCCCAAAAACCGTATCTTTTTAATCGCAAAGAGAACAGTGGCCACTATATCACTTTGTATAATTTCAAAATTCTTAATCTAGGCACATTTGAGGGAAGTATTAAACAAAGAAGCACTGATAATCAACCAACATAGACCAACTATTTTACTGTCAGCTTCTGTGTATTAAAACCGGTTTGCTTATTTCTTTATTCACCCGTAACTTTACTGTTATTTTCATTTTTGCTTTGGCCCAGCATGGCAAGGTGGTTAGGGAGCTTGACTCGCAATCTGCGGGTCGCGGGTTCGAATCCCCGTCCCACTAAACATGTCCCCCCTTTCAGGCGTGGGTGCGTTATAAAGTGACGGTCAATCCCACTATTCGTTAGTAAAAGAGTAACCCAAGAGTTGGCGGTGGGTGCTGATGTCTAGCTGTCTTCTCTCTAGTCTTACACTGCTAAATTAGGGACGGCTAGCGCAGATAGCCCTCGTGTAGCTTTGCGCGAAATTCAAAACAGACAATCAAGCAGATTGTGTACAGTTTGTATTGCCCTGAAAGGGGTCGGAGCAAGTGCGGTTTACTCCGACCCTCGTGTAGTACTAACCATCAACATTCAAGGACAACCTATCATGGTACGGAAGGGAGGAAGAGGTCTCAGAGCACCTGACCCTCCTAGGTCGCAAAGACCTAAATTCCGATCAGGAGAGAGGCGGTGTACAGTTTGTTGAAAAGACAAGAAATTAGGTTTTGTTTTTGTTTTTCTTAGTTTTTCTCTCCACATTCTATGTTTATATAAAGTTTATTAAATTTTTATGTTCTAATTGTCAGATTAAGCTTACATTTGAACTGTCTTAGCAGAAAAACGATGAAGACGAATTACGTGTAATCCGAATCATTCGAAATAAAATGTTTATTTTCACAATTGTCGTGATCTTCTTGTTGAACTTTCGCTTTATCTGAATCAAGAGCATTTTAAGTTTGTTTCCTGTAAGCATATAGCTGCACAAAGGGATATCTATGCTCTGAATTGTAGGGTTATAAGCCTTCTAACTTACCTCTGATCCACTGAGAGGAAGCATGTCAGTTTTCTGACTTGCAAAGAAACACTTTGTTTAAAACAACTATAATAAGTTTTCTGGCGTAAGGTTTAAATATTTATTGTATAATGAAACGTAATAAAATGAGATTTGAAGAAAAAAAGAAAACGATCATTGTTTTCAAGTGTAACAGGTATTACTTTGTATCTTTTATACATTAATCACTGCTATGCCTGATCGGGTGTGAGAGAAGATTGTTACATTAATCACTGCTATGCCTGACCGGGTGTGAGAGAAGATTGTTACATTAATCACTGCTATGCCTGACCGGGTGTGAGAGAAGATTGTTACATTAATCACTGCTATGCCTGATCGGGTGTGAGAGAAGATTGTTACATTAATCACTGCTATGCCTGATCGGGTATGAGAGAAAATTGTTACATTAATCACTGCTATGCCTGATCGGGTATGAGAGAAGATTGTTACATTAATCACTGCTATGCCTGATCGGGTGTGAGTGAAGATTGTTACATTAATCACTGCTATGCCTGATTGGGTGTGAGAGAAGATTGTTACATTAATCACTGCTATGCCTGATCGGGTATGAGAGAAGATTGTTACATTAATCACTGCTATGCCTGATCGGGTATGAGAGAAGACTGTTTATTTGTTTTGTTGATTTCGTGCAAAATTATCCGAAGGCTATCTGCGCTAGCCGTCCCTAATTTAGAAGTAATGGACTACAGGGTGAGTAACTAGTCAACACCGCTCATCGCCAACCTTGGGCTACTGTAATCGAATACTAGGATTGATTATCACATTATAACGATCTCTCGGCTGAAAAGGCATATTCGACGATAAGATTCGAATCCGAGACACACAGCTTGCGAATCTAGCATTCTAACTACTAGGCCATGTCAGCCATCGTAGAAGAGAAACAAAAATCTTAAACTTAAACTGTATTTGTATTATAAAATAATTTATCTGAGCGGTAATTTTTGTTATTTATTCCATGTTATAATGTCGCTCCGAATACAAAGAAGCTGTATCAATAAATGAAGCCACTTTGTATGGGCTTAACTTCATGTGAGGGCCCCTTTGGCTTAGTTTTATGATTGAACACTTCTACGACTTGTATATATATAAATGAGGGAGGACTTCTCCGGCTTAACTCAAATTCAAGTTTCGGATATATGCGCAAGGCTACTCGAGAGGTATCTGTGCTAGGCAGTTCGTAATTTTGAAGTGAAAGTCCAAATCTTGGACTAATCGTTTACCAACTAATAATGGTATTGACCGTTATTAACATTATAGCATTGCCACGGCTGAAAGGGTAAACATATTCGGGGACAGGTTTCGATCCCACGACCTATAGAAATTGGCAAGGCGTGCGTCCTGACATTAGGCTAAAAGCATCGTGTAAAAGTAAGATAAAAAGAAAGGAATTTAAGGCGTGGTTTA
Organism: Limulus polyphemus; assembly: GCF_000517525.1. Classification (NCBI taxonomy): domain Eukaryota; kingdom Metazoa; phylum Arthropoda; class Merostomata; order Xiphosura; family Limulidae; genus Limulus; species Limulus polyphemus. Next base: position 142,054 of record NW_013668377.1, on the reverse strand, counting down.
CAGTTATTTTTAGGCTGGTTTGAGGTTTATGGCAGTCAAATATTGTTTAGTCTCTGCTGCTAATAAAGTGTAGCATGAACTTCATTAAAATGGTCGAACTAAAAGACTTAGTACTTTTGAAATCGTTATTAGATATAATAAGTTAGAATAAATCCTTAAAATTCTCAAAAGTCTCTGATGTGGCATAAAAATTTCCCATAAGTAGTTTTTCTTCAGGTTCCAAACAAACCATTATTATGTTAACATCAACTGTACAGACGTTTGACGCGGGCCACTGCTACGCAACTTAAAATGTAATAATTCAATGCACGCGGTTGCGATTCTAGCAGTATTAGTTATTTCATAAATATGATGTTTTAATTATTTTGTATCTAACTTTAAACAATTCTATTGTTTAAATATTAGTATAAAAGTGAATAAACACTCAAGAAGAGTTTGTATGATTCCGATCTGAATACGAACACAATGTCGACAACACAAAGATAGTTTCCTTTTATTCTGAATAAGAATTCAGTACCGATCACACGAAATTATTACTTCCTATTGTGAATAAGAACGTGGTGCCGAAATCAGTTACCTTCTAAAGTGAATACGAATACAAATCCCAGCAACAAAGATAGTTAGCTCATTGTGTAGTTACCAAAACAGTGCCAACCACGAAGTTACTTACCTCCTAGTATGAATACGAATACAAGTCGACCACGGGACGTTTAGTCACCATTATAATTACAGAACAGTATAATAATCTACAACGTGATTCAAAGCTACTATTATTCAAAAACTCTTTGATATAAAGGGTAAAATTCCTTATCAAGTGTAGTTAGTTATTTCTGATTTATGAATAAATGTTCAAGATTAGAAAGTAGCAGAAAACAGTTAGTATGTGTCTATACATCTGTCAAAAGTTATTATAACAATATAATAACATACACAGAAGTACTCTGTGCTTTTTCAGTACAGCAAAGTACCAGTGCCTGTTTGTTTGTGTCAGAATTTCGGCAAGCTACCTAAGGGATAACGCCTAAAGCTAGCCCTAATTTTGTGCTGATAGACTAGAGGAAAAGCAGATCCCAACCCCCAACTCTAGGGCTATTTTAGTCTCATCGAATAGTTGGGTTTGACCTTCACTACTGTAGAGTCAACTTTTTTGGAGGCCAGCTATTGGTCTTAATTTAGAATGTTTTCAGTTGTGTACCCATTTTAACATTGTGTGTTATTTTTATTTTAATATTATAAACAAGAAACAATACTTATCAATTACATTGTTGAACTGTTCCGTACAACATTTATCTCATTGCTCGTGTAGCGATGATCGCACAATTAATATAAATGAACGTAGAGTATCTCGTCAATCCTCTATTCCTTTCTTAATGGGTCAGTCGTAAGTTTGCAGACTTACAATTATGGTTTTCGATTCCCCTTGGTGGACAGATTGCAAATACTTCATTGGGTAGTTTTGCACCATAATAATAAAATAACATAACTTAAAGTTCGGGGATAACAGGGACCTATTGGTCCACCTAGGTTGTCCCTATCAAATAGATTGCGAAATTGTACGTTAAGGGTGTTTCTCTTTTAGCGTAGCATGACATAGCCTGGTGGTTAAGGCACTCACTTGACTCGCAATCTGAGGGTCGCGGGTTGGTTCCTCCATCACCGATCATGCTCACCCTCTCGGCCACGGGGGCGTTATAAGGTGACAGTCAATCCCACTATTCGTTAGAATAATAGTATCCCAAAAGTTGGTGATGCTGGCTAGTTGTCTTCATTCTAGTCTATCACAGCTAAATTTAGGACGGCTATCGCAGATAGCCTTCATGTAGCTTTGCGCGAAATTAAAAATAAACCAAACTCTTTTAGCGACGAGGCAACGTAAAAAGTATATGAGTATTAAGTATTGAATTATATTAACTTTCAATAAGAGTGACTCTTGCAATGTTGTTTTACTATAGAAGTGATTAGTAAGAATTCTTATTTCAATTACTTCCACCAGATGGGGCACCTCGGGTGGCATATCAGATTTCTGCTATCTGCTGTTGTTACTTTGGCATGTGAGGCGTCTGAACAACAACTGATTGACGTGGATTATCAATATCACCGATACGACGACATGACAACTCTGCTACAGAATATCACCAATAGGTTTCCAGAGTTGACCAAGCTTTATTCCATTGGACTTTCAGTTGACAGTATGTTGAAATTTCTGCATGGTATAAATCAATGTAAACCCAATGAAAATCAACCTTTATTTTCTTTTAAAATATTTAGCACTTGTATTTCTTCATAGTACGCCATCTAATAAGGTAATATATTTTAAACTGGATCACAGAGAATTTAGTGTTTAATTACATTATCTTAAGAGAGAAAGAAACTCCTTTTTGCTGATGATGTATAAGTTTTACTTGACTTTCATACTCTGTTAGTGTTAAAACTGTCCGCCACAAACAATATAGCTGTCTTAGAAATCTGTAATAAGACTGCTAAGAATCGTGCGTTTAAAAAGTCTAGTATTATTATTATCTATGAGAATTAAATGGAAACTGGGCCTTAGGAATGTAAATCCCGCCTAAAATATTTATTAAATTCTAGATGGCACTTTAAATTACGCTCTTTGCTTATGTATGTTATAAACTGATCACCAGGAAAATGCCTTGATGAATTATAGCGAAATAAACCTTATTTGTGCTTTATTTACCATAATTTGGTAACTTCTATTTTCAACTTGAATGGTACTTTAACCGACACATAAGCTAAACGTCTAGGTCAAAAACTCAACGTTCATCCATGGTATTCCTAACCATTCAGTAATACTCACTACCCATATATATCAGCACCTCTTAACTGAAGTCGAAGAGTACTGAGCGTGTTCAGTGACATATTGCAGCTGGTACTTTGGGCCTTGTGATCCGCAGCCCTATTTGTTAACCATTAAGCCACGCATGGCTCCAGAGCTAATGAAATATATATATATATATATTCTCTACTTCTTCCTCTATGGAAGGTAAAATTTCGAGAGTGAGGAAAAAACGCAATTTAATATTTTACTTATTCCATTAAATTCCATAAAGTTTCGATACATGTAATGGTTTTTCAAGATCGACTGATGTGATGACGAATTAATGTTGTTGTTTTTTCTTCTTGTATTTATGAGTTATAGGTATACAGATAAATAACTCGCATCGTTTAAACAACATTACCAAAAGTAACGATTCTTTGAGTACAAACTTAGTACCCGAGAAGTTAAATATTTGAAAAGTAAACAGCTGTTTATTGTCTGTAATGTCCCCCAATGATTCAAGTCCTTAGAATATTTGTTTGTTGTTGTTTGAGAAAACTGCTTACATAAATTATCTACAATAATTTTATGTGGTTTATAAGTCATGATGTTAGAATTCGTCTGTATACGTTGTTATTAAGTATATTGATAGAAATTACTTTTATGTGGAAATCTTTCAATCTGACTCGTTTCTACATTTATAAATGAAAATACCTCACGGTGGCTGGAACGATGAGTTGAGAGCTTATAACGCTAAGATGCATGATTCGATTCCTGTGTTGGGTAAGCACGAATAACGCAATGTGCTTAACAAAGAACAAACAAATAGATGAAATTTTCACTATAACTTTCAAGTTCTCGTTAATTCTGTTCTATATTTTCAATAAATGATAATTTCTATTTAATTTGTAATAGCTTCTCATGTGATGTTTCGTGTTGAATTATATAAAAGGTTTTATTTGATTTTGCTCTTGGAATTAATTTCTTTAATTTTATATATTCGGGTTTATATCCATCAATCCAAACGAGTTGTTTTTTTTTTGTTGTTTTTTTTGAAGAATTGAAGATTCTTGCTCTTGGAATTAATTTCTTTAATTTTATATATTCTGGTTTATATCCATCAATCCAAACGAGTTGTTTTTTTTGTTTTTTTTGAAGAATTAATGATTTAGTTTATTTATGTTTCAGACTTGCTTGACTTTGTGTGGAACTCAGTTTAACCTAATTTATATAATTATTGTAATGTCATGATATTAACTTTCAACTACACAGTTATTCTAATTAAAAGACGTAGTACAAGTTTACGTACTGAATTCAATTCATTTCGTGTAATTTCATGTTAACTAAAAAAAGAGTAGATAATATGAAGACTAGCCATAGAATTCTTTTTGTTTCTTAGCTTACGGCCATTCATTGAAACTTGTTGAGTTCACAATATAATACATTGTTTTGTTGTTGTTTTTTTTGTTACGTAAATATTACTTCGCTTCGAAGAAAACCTGTTGCTGTAAACACTTTGAATTGCGGTGAATGGATTGGAACCAGGATTCTGCACGCCTTATAATATACGTCACTAGGGGACATTACATGTTTAGTGACTATATTTTATTACTTGAAAGTGAATTGGTGAAAAATGCATTTTACTCGTGCACCTATAATTATGATAAATATTCATTATGATAAAGGGTTGATTACTAGTTGGAAGTTAATACAAAAATTACATGTTTTCTACGCAAAACATGTAAGTGGCAGTTCATATGGTGTACGTATGTAAACAGTTTTATATGTGTTTTGAATAACAAAATTGGAAGCATATTTATGATACAGTTTGTAACATAAACGTTAGTCCAATAATATTGGGTGAGTAAAGTAGGGCCTGTTGTCATATCTTCACTTTGATTTTGATAAACTAGAGTACTCTATCTCATTTTTAAATTTGCGAATTTGCGCTTAAATACTTTTATTGGTGATATAACTAATAAGATCTTATAGTTCAATATAAGTTCTCGTATTTTGTTTAAAGTACTCGCAAAAAGCGTAATAGTAAATACATACCAGTCAAAATATTTATATATAATCCCAACTTCACACATGATATTCATTCGTTATTTGAGCCCCTTCACTTTTAAAGGTATTTTCGGCTGTAATCCCATTAATGCTTTACAAGGTCAACTCAACTTAAAATGTTCAAATGCGGCTTAAATTAATACACTAAATATTATTACTATTAAAATGTTACAAACTATTAAGTTATCGAGAAGTTGAAACGTTTAACAAGTAACTCTATAATTAGTTATTACGTCTATAGCCTAATCAACTAGTGATCTTTATAATTATTAAGTCTAAAGTATACGTGTTTATGAAAGGGATGTTGTTTATACGGTTATAATAATACTATTCCTTTGAAATGGGCCTTTTGACGCTAGTTCGTAGTGTAAGGGGGAAAAAATGTAAGAATGGGGGCAGGCAAAACTTTTGAGAAGTATTTTGAAACTTTCCCTTCTCTCTATAAATTTGTATAAATAATCAGAAGAATACGACATCCTTAGCGGAGAGTGAATGATGATTCAGAAAACATTTCCATAGCTAAGTGCACTTGTTGGCGTTGACGCACTCCTAAACCTATCATTACGTAATGACAGTGTTCGCTTATATGAAGTATCAGGAGCTTAGTTAATAATGAACATAACAAAAATAGAATAATTTTTCATTTGATGGTGATATGGTTTTCACACCTTTTGTTTTCCTTGTTCGTGCGATGTAGGAAAAGAATTATGGGTCATACTTCTGTCTTCAACTCCCAATGAGAGACCTCTACTGAAGCCTAACGTCAAATATATTGCCAATATGCACGGAGACGAGGTAGGCCTAATATACTATTATTTCGTTAATAACCACAGGTGATGCTAGATAGTGTCTTTGTTACTGTTATCGTTAACCAAAACTTACAATAAATACGTTTTGTACTGAGAACAACGAAAGGTTCTTGGATTTGTTTTTTCTTGCATCACAGTTCAATAGACAGTATTTGCACTCTGTAAAGAAACCCCTATAATTATTAATATTTTCAAGTGTAATTATAAATGAAAGAAGTATATAATTCTGAACAACATGACTAGTATCTGTGTTATTAGTCGTCCTGGCATGGTCTGGTGGTCAGAGCAATCGACTCGCAATCTAAAGGTCGCGGGTTCGAACTCCATGTTATTTTTCAGCCGTGAGGGCGTTATAATTTGACAGATAATCCCATTATTCGTAGGTAAATAGTAGCCCAAGAGGTGGCGGTGGGTGCTTTCCCTCTAGTCAAAATTAGGGACAGTTAGCGCTGATATCTCTCGAATAGCTTTGCGCGAAATTCAAAACAAATTTTTATCAGTCACATAATTATAGATCCCATGCAATCTGCTGGTGTTAAATAAAACCTGTAAGTACACTTACTTTATGATCGAGTAAGGGTCTGGCATGGCCTGGTGATTAAGAATCTCAACTCGTAAGATGCGGGTCGCGGGCTCAAATCCTGTCACCGCCCATACCCGCCATTTGAGCTTTTATAATGTTATGGTAGTGCTATTTTTCGTTGGTAAAGAGTAGCCCAAGAGTTGATGATAGGTGGTATTGACTAGATGCCTTCATCTACCACTTCTAAATTAGGGACGGCTAGCGCAGAAACTGTTTGAGTAGTTTGAGCAAAATTCAAACAACCAAAAAAAAAAAACATTTTCTTATAAGTATATAATTCAAGTTGAAAATTACGAAATTAAGACTTATTTGTGGCAATAAACAACTTTTCAAAAGCCATGCTTGACTGAGCTACCAAATTAACATTCAAATAACAAGGAGGAAACACAAATACTAGCAGCTTTGATCTGCTCATTTCAGTACAGATTTGCGGTGTTACTCATTTCAATTGTTTGTTTGCTTGTTATGGATTTCGCGCAAAGGTACACGAGAGCTAGCCGTCTCTCATTTAGCAGTGTAAGACTAGAGGGAAGGCAGCTATTCATCACCACCCACCGCCAACTCTTGGACAACTCTTTTACCAACAAATAGTGGGATTGACCGTCACATTATAACGCCCCCACGGCTGAAAGGGCGAGTATGTTTGGTGGGACGGGGATTCGAACCCGCGACACGCAGACTACGAGTCGAGCGCCCTAACCAACTGGCCATGCCGGGCTTACACATTTCAAAACAATTGCTAGACGGAATTTATTAAAGCTTGGTACACGATTAAATAGAACTCTATAAGGATGCACTGAAGCTATCAAGACACTCTCGTGTTCTTATCCTCCTTGATATTACAACGTAAATAAAAAAAGGAAACAACTAAATATTCATTAATTACTCTGTAGATTTGCTTAGAGTTGGGATAAAATTAGATTCGATGAAGATTTAATATAAAATTTTAAACAGAAATGAGGTAAGGTGTCATTTCAATGTGGTAAAACATTACGCGTTTCCTAAATACTTGTCGCATTTAGTCAGGAAATTTAAAAGGTGCACAAGAAAACGACAACATGAAACGCCTAACATGTCTTACATATGTCGTATTAACTTATAATGATGTCCAACAAACAAGTTTCAAGTATCTACAAAACGCCGATTCGGAAATTTTATGCAGAGAATAAACTGAACTCAATTAGCAAAGGAAAACAAACAAAAGCGAATAAATTAATAAAATATTTATTTGCAAAAGTGTAGTGTATTTTGCCTATTTGGCAGCCCATTAAATTCTGTTGTGACTATACTAGCTGCTGTGGTGTAGAGAAAGGATATCCGGATAGGTTCGCACAGGACAAGGAAGGTAAGAATTGTATTATACACACTTTGAAATCAGACAAGGGTCCATTGCGGTATCCTATTATCCATTGCTCACCTATGTCACCGACTATTCCAAATTATATATTCAAAGAAGAGGACTCCCAACTTGTACAAAATTTGAGTTTCCCTTCAGTTTCTCGTCGCGTCATAAGAAATTGACACAGGTCCATCTAAAAGGAGTAGCACATGTTTATGACCCCTTGACATCCGGTTAACAAGAATGTTATAGCTACATGTAGAAAACCAGGATATGCCTTAATATGGATATATTCTGTACTAATTATAGAAGGGTAGAATTAGTAATATTTCAGCTCTGACACGCCGTACTTTCACACTCAACGTTGTAGTTAAAGTATAAAATAATCTTCAAGAAGTGAGGAATAAGAACAAGAGATTTAAAATGACATAGTTTGGTACTCCAGTAGTTCCGAAAAGAAAACAATTTACAGTGACATTAAAAAATTAACTACAGTTAAAGATTTAGTTTTCTCAGTTAATAATACAAAAAACTTCAAATGTTGAGCAAAATCTGATTCGTCAACTATATTTTTGTTCTGTTGTGTGCGTGTGTGTGTGTAATGGACTGACCCATAAGTTTCGACTTACTTATCCAATTTAGATTTGATCAAAAAAACATTTAACTTTGAAAGCAATTATTCTTTTTATAAATGTTTAAAAATCTTTTATTTAATTTTTGAAATTTGTCAGATAAACTTGAATATGGGATAGAGAACTTTTTAATGAATGTTTTCGTTTATTGCGATAAAATTGATGTCATGTGATGCCAATTTTGAGTGTCTGCCATTTTTGATTCTACAATCAATAAAGTGTCTTTCAAAACCTTGATCTGTTGCAATAGATTTAAGTAGAGTTTTTTTTATCTTAGATAAATATAATCAAAATATTCAGAGCTCTCTAGCAATGTAAAGAATGCTGTTTTTTTTATCCTTCTAAGAAAACATTCTAAATGTTTGTCTGTGTGTGTGGGGGGGGGGGGAATTAACAGAAATCCAATTTTCTAGTAAAGGATTGAGAACTACTAGTAAAGAATTTTCGTTTGTTTGAGAATTACAGCACAAAACTAGACAAAAGACTATCTAACCATCTTCTTTGCCGTTACGACCTTAATCCCAACTAGTTTGGATTCGACCAGAATTTTTGTAAGTCAAGAATTTTAACACCAAGATAAGCATGTTCGGCGACGAGGATTCGAACCCGCGGTCCTCAGATTGCGAGTCGAACGACCTCACTACCAGGCCATGCCAGACCCAAAGGACTATCTACCCATATTCCTTCCTAATTTTGAACTTTTAAACTAGAGAGAATGCAGCTAGTCAAGAGCAACCACCGCCAACTCTTACGCTGATCATACCTGACTAAGCTGTGGGGTTCAAGTGTTTCTCTTATAGCGCACCCATGAACCCAAATCCGGAATGTGAACCACGAATCCTCGAATGTATAGTTCGGGCTTACTAACTATATGGCCTTGCCCGGCTCACTACTAAAGAAAATTTGCTATCAAGTTTAGATTTTGTTGTAATCTGGATGTCAGCGTGTTGATTTTTACAAAGTTAGAACATTCTATAGTAAAATGCCATCCTCCCTCCACAATATCACTTCTGTTTCTTTGTTTTGTTCCAACATTTTTGCGCAAGGATTAACTGCGCTATCTGTCAGTAATTTTGAACTGATAGACAAGAGGCAAGACAGCTAACCAACAGCACCCACCGCCAACTTTTTGAATTGTTATAATCGAAGAGAGCGATTTAACGGTCACTCATAACGCACGCCTTCCCAAAGTGCAACGCTCTATTTTGCGGCAACGGAATCATACAGCAACACTATGAACTTATCGTCGACATTCGTTGTTTATATTTTAAGATCTACAGGATAGAGAATTAATTAAATATATTGTAAATTGGTTCACGAAAAATGCACGAAGCTGTTAATATTTCAGTGCAAAGCTACACAATGGACTATATGCGCTCTGTCCACCGCGGGAAATCGAACCTGGGATTTTAACGTCGTGAGTCTGTAAACTTACCGCTAACACATCGGAGGACAGCTTTTAATCTAGAAGTAGTTATATCACAACTTTATGTCAAGTGTAGACTGAACTCATTTCCTATAATGACAATTAATGAAAAGCGAGAAGGGATCAAAAGAGTTGATTTCGATATAATTCTGTTGCGGTTTTTCAACAAAATCAAAATAATTCTGAAAAATATATTTGTGATCATTAGTTCAGTAAGATACTTTTTTTTTACCTAATAACGTGAAGAACTAATACAGAAAATAACTGGGCGAAATCTGAATTAATCTTATGAATCTTCATATGGTCAATAAAATTTTGGTAAAACAAATATAAGAATTAAATTATTGTGTTCAAAGTATTGTTGTTGTTTGTTGTTAAGCAAAAATCTACACGATGGGCTATCTGTTCTGTGTTCACCACGGGTATCGAAACCCGGTTTTTGTACTATAAATCATCAGTCGTTTTTCTTAGTTATGTTAGACTTAATTTAGAGTTATTTTTTAACAATGTATCTTTTTAATTCATTTCAAATGTCATATTTAACTAAACGTTTGACGTCTTTCATTTTAAGTTATTGTTGACATACGGAATGATAGCTTCCTTAAAAACAATAGGAGCGGTGGAGGAGCTATACCTAGACTTAGAACATTAATCTGGTCTATACCTAGACTTTGAACATTAATGTGGTCTATACCTACACTTAGAACATTAATCTGGTCTATACCTAGACTTAGAACATTAATCTGGTCCATATCAACCTTTGTAACAAGCAATTTCCTGGCATCAAATTCGCAACAGTATATTAACGTAGTAATAAATTTCATTGCGCAAATTTCTCACTTATGGAAACAATTGCTTCTTTATACACTAATTTACCGCAAACCGTTTTTTTTTTTTTTGTAAATCCCCCTCTCCCTCCTCCACACAGAAGCTCCTGTAAACCATTCTTTTCACACACACAAAGAACATTGTATACATTCAGAGTTTCTAATATTTGTTCAAATGTATCTTACTTAAGAGAAGAAATTACCAGACTTAAAATCATTGTTACGCATAGAGATTTTGCTATTAAAATTATCGATTATGCAGTCAAGAAGGCAAGTAATTCAAACAGTCTGTCGAGTATGCAACATCAATTTTTCTGCAATAAAAGAAAATACCAACGCAACGTTTTCCACCCAATATTCCAAGTTTTTCTAATAATAAACAATAAAAGTAGTTCAAACAAAATTGTTGATCTCTACAGCAACCAAAATTATAAACATTCTTCCTTCTTTAAAATATTTGTTGCGCTTTTACAATGAACAAGGTGTTTACAAATTGATATGCTTGACTTTCTATTGGACAAACAACTTATTGTTTCATTACTCCACATTTAGTTGATTGGTATTTCTTTGTGCAACCACTTGAACATTAAAAAATCACTTTACTAATAAAAAATCAATATTTCACCCTGAATGAAAACCAAGTCCATGCGCGCAATTGTTAAATGCTTGGTAACTTTTGTTTGTATTTCCAGTTTTAATTGTGTTTAAATTCTCTGATATCACTATCAAATGTTTTGTCGTGGCACTACTAGAATGCATAACTAATTCACCTGAAATTTCTTGTTAACTTCTTTTTCCTCACTGAAGGAAGATTCTAACAGCAAACCATCTCACCTCAGTAAAGTTCTTTGTTTGTTTTGAATTTCGCACAAAGCTACATGAGAGCTATATGCGCTAGCCGTCCCTAATTTAGCAGTGTAAGACCAGAGGGAAAGCAGCTAGTCATCACCACCCACCCCCAACTCGTGGGCTACTCTTTACCAACGAATAGTTGGATTGACCGTCACATTATAACGCCCCACGGCTGAAAGGGCGAGCATGTTTGGTGGGACTGGGATTCGAACCCGCGACCCTAAATCACTTGGCCATGCCGGGCCTTAGTAAATGTTTACCTTTTCACTTTCTTACCAAATATCATTGGAACAGTTTAGCAATTAGTCTTTTAATTTACTTTCCGAATATTTACTATAATATTTTATTCACGTTTTGAAGGTAAAAGCTACATTATATTTGAAGTGGTGTCAAGCATTTGTTTTCAGGACAGCGTGTTTCCTTCTATATATTTATTATCAGCTAGAACTATAGATACACTTTCTAAAATATTATGTTTGACGCTATTTTATGTACTAAATCCTATAGAGTTTAGCGATTTCCTAATTAGAACGTTTCACGTTGAATAAAACAAGAGGGAATTCTCAATAACCGCGTCCGTAATTAGATCTCAAATCGGTCAAGAGATGGAGCTATGAGCTAAAAATTTGTACTTGAAAAACTCGGGGCCATTCTATGAGCCGCTATCTCGCGGATAAAAATATGAGCATTGACAATAACTCATACGAACTTGTATGTTTCACAGCTTTATAGTTGTTAGTGTTGGAGCCTTCAATAAAGCTGAAATGATAAAAGTCTGACTTACAACTCTAACTATGAAAGTACTTGCTGTGTAATTTATGATTTTTACTCTACATTTTAAGAAATTGTTATTGTTTTACTTTCAGTCTGTTGGAAGAGAACTCTTATTGCATCTAGCAGCTTATCTTATCAATAACTACAACAAAGATCCTTACGTCCGCTGGCTGATGGATAACACCCAGATCCATTTGATGCCATCCATGAATCCCGACGGGTTTGAAATGGCAATAGAAGGATTATGTTCTCGTAGCCCTGGCAGGTTAGTGTTTACTTAGTTTCATTTGTTACAACTGAGTGGAGAATACGTTTCAATTGCATTTTATCTTGACAGTTTTGAAGAGTGTGTCGATCTGTGTTATTAAGATTAATATTTAGCTACATTTATATTGAACACCCAGTGGCGTAAGAAGTGAAGGGCGTCTCCCCCACTTTCAATCTGTTCCAGTGAGAATGCATCAAAACAGGGAAAATTACTCGAAGACAAAGCAAGCCAATGCATACAATTTAATACAGAACCCAAGAGCTTCCCGGCCATAATGGGTGCACCTGTGATGCACATTCCTTCGTCTCCCTTGATCAGATAAACCTTGCCCCCCACACATACTTAATGTGCCTTCTACACCTCTGACACCTGAATGCAGGGATGAAAATCTTTTGTTTGTATAACATATTTATAGTTACATATTTATCTTGTAAAGTTTAGAAGAAAACATGTTTCCTTGTACCAGGCAGGTTACATTTAAGCAGTATAACTAAGAAGATAGAGTGTTTATTCTAGTTTCGGACAGGTTAGTATTTGGTCACAGTTACCTTGTACAGTTGAATCCAGATTTTTTGTTTTCCTTTTATGAACGAGTGAGTTGTTTCTACTGCTTATAAAACTGTAATTCAATAATGTGTTTCAAAATGATCAGAAAGTATGCGTGAATGCAATATTGATATAGCTTGTTATGTTTCAGAAATAACGCACATGGCGTCGACCTAAATCGCAACTTTCCAGACTACTTTGAAGAAAACCTACAAAAGGAAGAACCAGAAACAAAAGCCGTTAAGAAATGGTTAAACGACATTCCATTCGTTCTATCGGCCAATTTACACGGAGGAGCTCTTGTTGCAAGTTATCCATTTGACAATCTTCCTCCTTCCCAAAAAAATAAAAGTAAGCTCCTTGGAATTTTTATAAATATATTTTCGCAGACTACTAAACGAAAATATGTTAGCTATCTGATTGAAAACTATTTTGTACAACATCAAATAGTTTCAATCGTAACGTTTTCCAGCCAAGTTTCAGTGATAAAAAGTGAAATATGTTATAGCATACTGTTATAGCAAATTGCTTTATATGGTCTATCGAAAAACATATAATATAGTCATTATACATACAGCATGAAATGTTATTAAATCTTATAAAAACCACTTTTCAAATAGGGCATTAGTCTTTAGAAATATAAACCTCTAAGTCACTGATTCAGTAGTAAGTTATTCGAATTTCATTTGATCCGGTGGTAAGTTTTTATACCAGTATAAACCTAGTTACATTTTCAGTAAAGATCAGTCGGCTGGAGGAATGTTTACATAAATCCCAAATATTATTTAGCTATCATAAGACCTGTGACTTCAGAGGGTAAGTTGAAGGAGGGTTTAAATAAATGTTAGTGAGTTAAAACTTCACTTTTTATTAAGGCTATTCCAGATATAAACCAATTTCTTCAGTCTCTACTTAGCCCTATCAAAGGCCTTGTAGGATTATAAAGCAAAATTAACACTTTTAAAATAATGTGAAATATCAAAGAAAGAAAATATGCCATATAATTTTTCCTTTCAGGTATAATCTTAATTATTATTTTGTGTGTGTGTTGGGGGGGGGGGTTAATTCAAAAGAATGGAAAATAAAAGAGAAATTTTATCATAAGTCATGAATACCGGTTTTCAGACGCGCCTACAAGATATATTAAGTCCTTTACTCCAGACGACGATGTCTTTCACCACCTGGCTTTATTGTACTCCTCTCAACATACCACTATGCATCAAGGAAAATCATGCCGGTCGGGGATACCTGATTTCTCGGATGGTGTAACTAATGGAGCTGAATGGTACGCTGTTAAAGGTAAAGTAATAATTGTTGTTGCATAGTGAAAGTTACTACTATATGTAATGTAACAACATCCCAAGCCAATTTAGTCTACTCCATCTTGCTCTGAGCTTTACTCTTAACTTACTCGATCGTCAGTTTTGTCATTACTGCTTTTCTTGGTTGTTTGCATCTTACTCGCCACGGAGAATCGAACCTCGGACTTTTGTGTTCCAAGTCCGCAAACCTACTGCTGACCCACCGGGCACGGCCCGGCATGGCCAGGTGGATAAGGCGCTCGACTCACAATCTGAGGGTCGCGGGTTCG
>NW_013668377.1:119481-126588 GCF_000517525.1 Limulus polyphemus | reverse complement strand
TATATATATATATATATATATATATAATTAAGAATATCATTATTCGAGTTTTTCTTTAAAAACTACATTTTAGATACCAGTTAAATGAAGTCTATGTCTTGTTGGAGAATCTGCTCAGTATTCATGTGTACATAGGAACATTAACTCCGAAGCTAAAAGGTGGATTTACCTAACGGTTGATTCTCAAACTCAATAGGTTAAACTTATGCTAGACAAGGTACATACATTCAGACAATGCGTGAACCAAATTAGCCTATAAATCAAAGGCAGTAAATCATGGAGAATCATGAACAATCAAAATCAATAGTCCACGTCCATAGCACCAGAGGGCACTAAATAGATAAATATTATAACTATGTAAAATGTACCAGTATTACAGATACAGAGAAATATACTTTTCAGCATTATTCATATATAAACATAATACTAGCGATCATGGAGAACAAAAACACTGTATATCATTCAAAATAGACAACACGAAGTTGTTTGTTAGGAAAAATATAGTTAGAAATATATAACTTCTATGCAGTATTTTTTAATATTTATTTTCCAATTAACTCATTATAAAAGAAGAAACTGCTCAACTAAACCAGTTGATAAATGAAAATGAGTAATGATTTTCGCTTTAAATATTTCCTACATCAGTTGGTTGTTATATTGGTACTAGTAGTCATGTTATATATTTGCATGTTACTTAAAATAAATAAAATGATATGATATGTACAGTACACATCCTTTAAAAAAAAACACCTGAAGAGAATGAGCATACTTAGTTAGTTTATTAGTTTTTCTTAACTATGATGTGTTTGTTTGTTTTGAATTTCGCGCAAAGCTGCACGAGGGCTATCTGCGCTAGCCGTCCCTAATTTAGCAGTGTAAGACTAGAAGGAAGGCAGCTAGTCATCACCACCCACTGCCAACTCTTGGGTTACTCTTTTACCAACGAATAGTGGGATTGACCGTCACATTATAACGCCCCCACGGCTGAAAGGGCGAGCATGTTTTGGTGAAATGGGGATGCGAACACGCGACCCGCAGATTGCGAATCGAGCGTCCTAACCACCTGGCCATGTCGGGCCAACTATGATGTGACATTGTACGAGTAACCAAAAAATAATAATGCAAATACATCACTGACTGATTACAATTATCATAAAACGAGTAGTTATATTTAATGCTAATATTAGTTATAATTTATGTTTATTTGTATCAAGTCTTTTAAAATTACTTAAAATTATATTTTAAAGCTCTACTACTTTGCTTTCAATTGTGATTATTTTATGTTATAAAACTTTCAGCTATTTAAATACTGTAGTGTATTTTTTAATAATTTATAATTTCAATCTGGTGATCCCATGTTTCCTTAAATAATCGCTTACATTTACAAAATTAGTAGCAGATAGCAGTCTTAATGGATAGTTTTGGTTTGTAATATTATCTTGGAGCGTAATGAATGTAATATTTTAAAATTTTTGTTTTACGCCACCATCAAGAATCCAGTTAATGTTTCTTTTTCCTTGTTCCAGGAGGAATGCAGGATTATAACTATGTTCACGCTGGTTGTATGGAGATCACTGTGGAACTCTCATGCTGCAAATATCCAATACCTTCAGAATTGCCTAAATTCTGGGAAGAAAATCGAAAAGCTTTGCTCGATTATTTAGCTGCAGCTCACCAAGGTAGCGCATTCTCGTAGTATTGACATGAAATGAGATAATGCAGAAGTAACAAGTATTTCCAGCTGTTTTGATTTTATTCATTTTTGAAAACAACAAACAAACGAAATTATTTCTGTATAAAAACATACTTAACGTTCGTTATGACTTAGCAGATTCGGCAGAACTTTTTACTTGTGTTGAGTCATTGAATTAAACCACACTTTCAGCAAGTCTTTAGAAAGATACCACTAAAACAAATATATATATATAATGTAAAGAAAAACTTTTCAAAAAAAGGAAGTAAATGTATGGATGGCTAATATCAATCCTTCAAAAATAATGCAAACAAGATAGTAGGAATGGCATTTACATCATGGAAATAGAGTTTCGAACCCCCAACTAATCAAATTCTAATGATATAAAACGATACCATAAATATCTAATACTATAAAACACAGTGTGCATTTGTCTGTCTGTCTCTCGATCATGCACTGATGTCATAGCAACTTAATGTGTAATTTAAGTAGTTTGGCTTCCTGCCAATTCGAAGCTAGTAATTTACGATCGATCGAAAATTAAAGATATATTTGGACTTAAATGTACAAAAAATTGCACCTTTTTTTTTTGGAAATTAAATTTGAAAACGTGTCTTTCTTAAATCGTCGAGTTACGCCAGAAAGGACGTAAATATACTTTATTAGACATTTTATACAACATATTAAAAACTTATCAACGTTTTTAAATAGGTCTAATCTTAGGTCGTAGAAGATTATTTATTGATAGTATTACGTGCAGTAAGGGTTAGCCCTAACTGAACTAAAGCAAAAAACATACACAAGTTGCAGTGTTAATTTCTCTCTTTATCGAATATAGGTCGTACATAATAAAGGCTTAACTAATGTTAGCGCTAAGACAAGTGGACTTGTAAATTTCAGTGTCTGCCATTAGAATATTAAAATTTAATTAGAAATCATGTATTTAAAGAAATACTGTTGCAATACAGATACTAATTTGGCCGCAAATATTTTGCAGGTCTCTATTAGTCTTATAATAATTACTCTCAGAGAGCCACAGTACCTTGTACAAGAAAACGACAGATTTTTTCTCGTTTTAAATAATATTTCACCATTATTATAGAAAATACATACAAAATAATTTACTGAAAATAAATCAACATTTTGCTCTACTTTATAGCTATAGCAATATGTAAAATAAGAAGTTACTTTCGTCAGTATTTCGTGTAGGTTGGATATGTCATTATGCGTGATAAAGAAAGGATACTCACAGTTGAAAGAATGAAGCAAAGTTATAAATATCTTTATATACATGTTATAATAATAAATGATAAGACAAGAAAAGAAAAATGTATTTCTCATTGTTTTAAAGTGTATCAGATTAGAGATAATTATTTAGCTACCTAAATATGACTCCTTGTTATATATATATTTTTTGTGCAAAATTTAAAAATTATAGCCAATGGGAAGGCTCAAGACCCTCACCCCCTCTTTTTTGTGTGCATGAGATGATGCAACATAAAAGAAATTAAAATTTTCTTATTACTTAATACATCTTGACACTCAGTCGTTAAAACTGTATAATGCTGCTTTAATTTATTAGAATAATTTATATGAATATTCTCCTGCTCAGGTGTTCGAGGTTTGGTCATGGACTCAAGTAATAGAACCTTACCTGAAACGAGGTTAAAAATTAAAGGACGAGATATGAACTTCCACACAACAAAGAAAGGTGAATACTGGAGGCTTCTTCTTCCTGGGAATTATACTATTGAGGTAAGACTAAAATAATTTATTGAAAGTAACGAAATTCAAAACACATCTTTAAAAGTTCATAATATTCATTTATTAAAATTAAACTACTTATACATATAAATGGCTGAAGTATGGCTAAGACAAACATATATTATGCTATGAACAATTACTGCCATAATAAAAAATGATGGGCATTTTTATTCTCCTTATATTTCCTTAAGCAATTAAAGCTCCATTTATCAGAACATAAAAGTTTCAAATTTATATATATACTCGGTGTAGACATTAAAAATGGGCAGAGTGGCTCAGTGGCTTCGCGTTTTGGACTCTAGTCAGATGCTTGCGTGTCTCATGTTGTTGTATCCTTGAGCCCACTTGTTCCAGACTACCCAGCTGTATGATGGATACTAGCTGTTAGCTGGGGGTAAATATGCAATGGACTGGCATCCCGTCCAAGGAGAATGTGCCACCAACCGCTTGTGCCATTTGAAGCCAGAGTTCGAAAGTACTGGTCTTGTGTGCATTGCATAAGGCACAGCAAGGATTTGATTTTCATACAGTGAAAAGTAAATACGTATATTTATTATCTTAAAGTTTAGTGGGCTTATATACAACTAATTATTTGTAATAGGATTTGTTTTATCACAAAAAATGCCCTAGAGATGCTACAATAATGTTGTTCCTCTTGACAGGATTTGAAAGTTACTGGACGTTGTTTCATATATGTTATGTTCTAAATAATCCAAAGGGCTTGTAAGGTGTTAAATTTACATTACTTTAAAAATTACTGAAGTCTTTAATAAGTGGTTCTTCCTATGTGTAGGCTTACCTCAAAGGTTTTGTAATAACGGAGGTCCAATTTTCTGTGATGAGTAAGAAGATGACAACTCTGAACTTGACCATGTTCACTGAAGAAGAGTTGCAAGGGATAAAAACGTCCACAATGTTTGATTCTGATACGGGGACAATTTCGGAACTGAATTTCACTACAAGAATCGACTTAGAAAAAACAACTGAAAAATATAATTCAGACAAAACGACAATTTCTCATGTTTCAGGTAGTGCAAGATTGACATCTTACTTTGAAGCGATGACAGATAAAGGCTCTCCTGCAAGACATGCACAAAATGATGCTCTTGAGGTTACTCATGGTGAAGGATGTACAGTTCATCATGGCTTGTTTCTCCCATTAGTAATACTGATATGTCTAGTTTCAGTGTACATTCACATCTGAACGACCTTGAAAGCCGACAATAGTAACACTGTTTTTCTACGGAAGTCATAAATATGTAAAGTTTATGTAAGGTATTATAGGAGCCCAGTACAAGTTGCTTTATATTTTGGTATAACAAACGTTGACATTTAATTGGTACGTTAAATTTTAGTATTATCAAAATACACTTCTGTATATATGTATAAAATGAACGTTACCAATGTGGGGTTTTTCATTTCCAGCACATTAATGTTTATTAGTTTTATCTATGAGCTATACAATTATAATAGTACTTTTTACATTTCCATAAAATCTTACAAAATAACAGGTGGCGTTGATGATCAGATAGTCAAAGCAGTTCAGGAACTTATATATTAAATATCTTTTTTTTTTTTAAGTTTCAAGAGTCCGTTATGCTTCTTCACGTAACTTTACATTAGTTAGTTAAAGTATAAAAGGTAAATAATTAAGCTCAGTCAAAGAGCAAATAAATAGAATTTGCAGTCATAGAGATCCCACTTGACAACTGCTATGACAATGAAATAGGTTTGTGTTTATGGATTTTGTTTCTAAAAGCTGTATATTACAAGTTAATTGAATGTGTTTTACGTTGCTACGTAAAACTTTAATTTGTATATCAGTGAACTAATTATTTAAACCAAATCAGAGAAATAAAATAAAAGACATATATTTTATTATTTACTCTGTTTCAAGATATCCAACTAGTTGTTATGAAAATTACAATCTTCTGCTAAATATAGAGTCAAACCCTATGTGACTGGTCGATTTAAACATTTATAACCAAAACATGTAAAACCAAGCAATAAAAGGCCTTCAAAGTTAAATTTGAGTTTTTGCCATGGTGACTTATTTTGATATTAAAAAGTTTTTCTTTGTGGTTTTATGTTTTTGTTGTTGTTATTCAAGTACAAACTTTTAGCTCATAGCTCTGTCCTTTCTTGACCGGTTTGAGATCTAATTACAGTTTTGGATTCAGGAGTTCAAATCCTTTCGATTGATGCATTTGACCATGCCCAAGGCCTCATAGGTTAATTTACTCTAATCCTGTTCGAAAGAATTTCAATTTAAGGGTAGGCTGGTAAAGATCATGATGAGTAATAAAATCGAATCGAGTATATGCGCGTCCCAAGCTTGGTATTTCTGGCACACAAAAATATAGCTAATAAAAAGGAAAAAAGGCCTCATAGATTAATTTACTCTAATCCTGTTTGAAAGAATTTCAATTTAAGGGTATGCTGGTAAAGATCATGATGAGTAATAAAATCGAATCGAGTATATGCGCGTCCCAAGCTTGGTATTTCTGGCACACAAAAATATAGCTAATAAAAAGGGAAAAAGGCCTCATAGATTAATTTACTCTAATCCTGCCTAAAAGAATTTCAAGTGCTGCGGTTATTGAGGATTCCCTCTTGTTTTCACTTAGTTTCACCATTATGTATTAAAACAATGTAATATATATATATATATACATACATTAGTAGATAGTTCTTGATAATAAATGAATAACTAAATATAAATAACAGTATAATGTCCATACATTTCCAGAAATTGTTTGTATTAACTTAAGTGCACAGCTGCAAAATAGGCTATCTACACCGTGCCCCCGATTTTTAGCGTTATATAATAAGCCCTCAGACTTACTACTGACTTGCCGGGATTGCAGTGTCTGATTCAAAAAGTAGAGCATCATCGGTGAGAGTGGGGTGGGGTGGTGGGGGGGTACTGAAAACAACACTTTTTCAGTAAATGATATCTGGTCGACTAAGTAGTTTACAAGCAAAGACCAATGCTTCTAACCCTAAAGGTTTCATATCGAGTGAGTACCAAATTATCCTGTGACACAATTTCAATATAATTTGAATAAAAAGTAAAATCGTGCCTTATTTTGTAATAAATGTTAACATAGACATCACAAAATTTATGCGGTAATACTAAACGTAAATGTAGCTAAGACACATTTGTTTCACGAAAAAAAAAACTTTGCTCAGAAATAAAATATTAAGATAAAGGATTCAGAAATATCTTCAAATAGATCTCTTGTACAAACCAAACATTTCTAAATTAAAACTGCTGGAGAGAAGAGCTATTCTCTATTTCTTATCATCCTAAACGAACCAGCAGTTGTGATTTCACCTTCTGAGGACCAAATCAGAAAATATACAAATATGTATTACTTACCCCAACTGCAAAATATTTCCATCAACTCCAATGAAAACAATATGTCCTCGATGTTTCTGACAGATATTCCAGTTTAGGAATAAATCAAAAAATATTTTTATTAACCTCTAGATCCACCGTTTTTAATCTCACTATGATGTCAAGCAGACACTTCAGTTTTTGCAAAACACACACATACACACACACACACACACATTTGAAAATCCAAACCAAAGGGTTTATTTGGCGTTAACAATCGTGCCCTTGTATATAAAGCGTGGTCACAAGT
>NW_013668377.1:109201-118553 GCF_000517525.1 Limulus polyphemus | reverse complement strand
ACAAATTAGTTAGCATAAATCAGTTAAATGACGAAAAATTAGGTGTCTATTTACTTGTGACCACTCAGTGGATATTACATTTGAGCATAATTAGCACACAGACTGGGCCATGTATAAAGTGAGACACGTATGTACTGACATACACGCACCACCATCTATACATTACATATTAATGCATGTTTACCGTAGATGATGTCACAGTTTAATGTGAAGTATGATAAACGTACAAACCAATATCAGACCAGTATCAGTCGAAACTTCTACGTGCGCTAAACACATATATATGGCTTTCAAGCACCAACTAACATTTACTTCATTTGTGTCATGAAAAGTAATCATTGACAGAAATAAGCAGAAAAGTCAGTTCCTGACATAACCATCCATCCCAATCACATTTCATATCGTCAAGTGTAGGATACACACAGCCTGTTGTACTAAAAAATACCAGAAATGACATAGAAAAATTATTTGCATCATAATATCACATACTCAGCCCAAATCCCCATATTTTTTCTACTGGCGCTGCCATGTAGGGGTCGAACAATGTACTATATCATATAAGCACAAATATATCTCTAATAAATATTCACCTAAATGATACACAAGCATTTTCTGCCGAAATTCATCACAAAACTTAACCTGAATGTTCTAATAGAAAGTACTGCAAAGTAATTTCAGCATATTGGTTTGTCAGCGCTACAATTCATTATAAACATAAATTTCCTAGGTGCTTATCCAATAAACTTATCTTCTTAGCTGTGTATATAACGGGTATCACATAGTCTGCTATGCAAAAATATCACACCTCTCTAGGTAGATTGAACAATTATTGCATACCTCAGACCAGTGCCTCATTGCTATAGATGTTCGATAACTCCATATAGGAAGAGCCGTAGCACCTGTCAGCTGTTGATTTATCAATCCATAAACTGTGTCGTAAAGAAGCTGCTAGCACAGGATGTTTCGAAGACTGTTACATGAATGTTGCCATCAGCTGAGTAAAGATTATACTATATAGTCTTCTCGTTATCAGATTCAATCTTCTCATACATCTCTGATTCTTGAAGTTCTCAAGTGGCTCATTAATAACGTAGAAATTAATCTTGCTCAAACGCACTGTCATGTATATTGTAACCACTATAACTTATAATTACCTCATTGATTTGTCAAGGAAATATATACAAATCAATGAAGCCTTAACCGAATTGTGTGCATACTATAGGCATATACCAAACGAAAGTCAATCACTAGACTCCAACCCTCATTCTAATAATTTTCTTTTTTGTAGCGTCTCTTTGTACATATGACCACTTTATCCACTTGCTATCAACTATTGTAGAATCCGACAAATCCATATGTTACTGTGAACACTACAATACTTCTATACTTGGAGGAGATCTATACATCAGAACCACTAAAAGCTGTAGGTTTTGACGGTCATTCAGAGAACAGTAATTTCACTTTTGCTCTATTGCATGATATACCACCATGAAATAGAATAGGTGCTTATCATACTTAACAAACATCAAAAATTTATTCAATATCACAGACTGAGGACGATATGTTGAAGTGCATCTATCTTCTCTGTGCTTCGCTGACCACATATTTATAATCTATTCTCGTTCTAGATATTTCGCAAAGCCTCTCGTTTGTTAATATTCCAGACTAACGTGATACACCCTCTAGCTAACACCTAAGTTATTATAAATATATTTTATACCAATATATTGATTAAGTTTGAAATAGATAATAACAACACAACTATTTTGAAGTTTTCTACTGTGCAGTGATGCTGTAAACTTATCTTAGCTCAAGTTCCACAATTTTATCAAAAACAAATCCTTAATTCTTTTCAAGAAAATAATGCATGAATGATCAACTCACGTTGCTTCTTTTAGCTACAAATTGATGTAAAAAAATATCATGCATGTATAAAGTGACTGGAAAAGCACCTGAAAACATCATTAAAGACGAGAGTATGATTTTAAATTTTCAAAAGTTGAGTGTGAAAGCCTATTTTAGGCGAGAAATCTGTAATTATCACACTATGTGCATGATACACTAATCACATAGCCAGGTTTATAAGTTACAAAATCCTAGTATAGGGCATTTATAGAAACTGTATTTAAAACGTAAGTCTTTCATGTTTCAGTTCATCTACATCATTGCCAAATACATATTATTAGTAGCTAAGATTATTTTTACCATACTGAGGGAAATGGTTGCATAACTTGCCGTTAGCAACTTTCAACAGAAGCTACAACAGATATATATATTTAGAAAGTTATAGTTTTGAAACAAGCCTGCCGTCAGGTATATGCAATTCTCAACTAAGTACTCTAATGTTCAATAAAAACAACGGAGCAAGAATTTAGTAAATAATCGGGCGAATTGGCTAAAAAACATTGCCTAAGTGATACAATAGTCAAAGACATCCTCAACCGAAAACAGCTTGATGACCTTTTGAAAAAAAATTATCGGTTACTTTTGGAGGGGCTGGCAGGAGGCGCGTTGTCGAACCTTGTGGGTATGGTAGCTAAACATTAGTTCAGTTTCGTGTATGGTATTTATAGGTTATTAACCTATTTATCTAGCTTGAGGATAATAGTTCAAGAAAACACCACCAGGTTTATGTTGCAACGTGCTTTAGTGTTGGAAGTTACCTTATTCCTGCTACGTCAGAACTAGTGTGCAGTTTACTTGGTCACCCTTCTAATGGCGTTACCTCACGGTAACGCTCAACTGCACCACTGAGTCTGAAGTTAGTTATGTTGCATTTACAAATAAAATATTTGTAAACTGTACAGTTCACCGAACTTACCAACTAGGGTACTATCTAATGTAGTCCAAAATATTGTTATATATCGCTAACATTTATAAAAATAAAGCAAAAAACGTTCCCATTTTCACGCATGTTAATAAGAACAAAATGTTAAAAATCAGTTTATTTTTAACGTAACAACGTTTTATTATATCACAACCTACGAAACAAAACCTAATAAACCACGCCATTGGGAAATCCATGCATACATTTGATGCGATTAGCCATACTCTTGGGCTAGTATGTCTCTCATTTGAACTAGAAAAATCAAACTAATACAGTAACTAACTGGGTTACAAGGTGAAAGATGACAAAGACCAGGAGTGACCTATGATCACGTTTCCTTCTTGAATATTTTCGACAAAATAAAATATGGCACTTTCCACCTTATATTGGAGTAAAAAATATCAAATATCACTATTTAATTTTATGTTTTTTGTCGGTTTGACTGTGTTGTATGATTTTGCGCAAAGCTACTAGAGGGCTATCTGCGCTAACTGTTCCTAAATTTTAAATTAGACTTGTCAGGCTGAATAGTGGAATATGATTGTCACTAATAACACATCCATGGTTCCAATGTGCGAAGCATGATTTTATTTATTTATTTTTTTGGCTGCACCAGACTAGAACCATGGTGTCTCAACTCCGCAGGCCGGCACGCTAACCATTGGGCATTTTTTTTTCTCCAGAATTTAAACAAAAAATCAAATTTGTATTTAAATTATTTCAAAAGAGCATTTACAATTTATAAATTACTTTACAGTTAGGTCGACGTATCATAACAACATTAAAAAGTTTTACAACTTACAAAAATTAAAGCCGATTGGTTACATAGGCCTCCATTAAGGCGGACCTGAGACTATATACCTAGTTCGCCGTGATTTCTACTATTAACATAAATTAACACAGTCTTCATTCATTCTTTGAAAGACACAGCAAATAATTAGTCAACCTTTTCAACCTGTCCATATCTTGAATGTTAGATTTATACATATAATTCCTGGGGAAATTGTTAAGACGTTGAATATCCAGTGAAATGTGAAGTCGTCAAAACGACTTTAGGCTCCCATTTAATATATAATAATCATACATATTTAGTCTTTTTTTTTTCTTTCGCAGAAATACAGATTTATAATCGTCTAATAAAGCTTGCATACACTCTTGTTGTTATGATATATGTCTGCTGATAACTCCAGTCATAAATATTTATAACAGTTCCAGGCACTAATCATCTATATGTGATATATATTTCTTTTTTATTCGGAAAGCTTAACATCAAAAGCTTAAAATGAAAGTTGCATTTCCATTTAAAGATTTTAATATGCATTTATAGGTTAGTGAAGCTAAGGGCGTATTCTTCATTCTAGTGTAAATTGGCCTTTTTAATGTCTAATAATTCAGCCATGTCTTCCTGCGATATTAATAACGTAAAGCGGGACGAAAAATATTTGTAATTAATTAAAAAAGGCTTTACAAAAATGGAAATACTTTATTGAACTTTCCGCGAGATTAGGATTATTCATAGGTGACGAGATTTACGATAGAAGATTAAGATCACGCATATTAATTTTAACTGCCACCTGGGAAGAATGGTTCTATTTTGCACGAGAATCGCTTTGGTTTGACAATGAACAAAGTTTCCTATACTCTGCTAAAAAAATGTTACTATTATGTCACCAATGGTGGACTTTAAGACTACGGGATCAGCGGTGTTCCTCTTGTATATCTGTGGACTTAATTATCCCTAACATACAATATTATTTTTCTTATTCTTGGAAATATATACTTGCTAAACGGCCAACTGTTTTAAAACTATGTTTTAATATTGGCATGAAAATAATTGGTGGAACTCTAGTGTATTGGGAAAGAGAAATTTTTATTCAATACAAATATGGCATTAACTAAAAAAAATTAGCCTGATTATTTGACGGAAAAGAGAAAAAATATAACAATTTCAAAACTACCTGATACGGATTTTAATTTTTTATATGAACTCAATTTAAATTATTGTTTGTCGGTAGGAAAGAGGTTCTAGATACTGAATAATTTAAAAAATGAATGAGATAAAATTAAATGATAGAGCCACACCCATAAAATATTATTAAAGGATACTAAAAATGTATTAATAAATCAGAAAATAAGCGTAGAAGTTTGGATTTTTTCACTAAAGTTCAACACCTGAGGAACTTTGATCTTTTAGTAGTATCATGAAACCTAACAATGATGGGTTTACCTAGTAAATGATGATATTTTATACAGAGTATAGAGATAAAAAATTAGTCAATGTGGAATTTCTTACTTTTTTTTTGTATATGTTCTGTAATTTCAAAATAAAGGTGTTTTTATCTGACAGAGATTGTAAATATGGTACGGGAAAAGTGTGGTTGCTGAAAGTGCTATATTGTTTTCGTGGTACAATAAAGCTTACGAGTTTCAAAATAATATTCATTTCTGTTAATTAGTTCCATGAAATTTGCTGTTTACTTAAAAAATAACAGAAGTGTCTGTTAGATTGCTTGAAAATAAAAAGGTTTTATACATAAATTTTAATGTAATTTAAACAGAGAAACGATAGACTATTCGAATGAAAATACAATCCCAAATTTCGAAAAATCTACATACTAATAAAACATCTTCATGGCTTTCCTTTTCTTTCCCAATTCAAACTTCTTACTGAGGTAAATTAGTGAGAAACATCTATTCCTCCGATTAAGAGTTTCACTTCCATTTTCTTTAGTTACTTGCTCTTCTCCAATAAACTAGCAATTCAAACTGTCGAACCGAGTGTGTAAGCTTGTATGGTGTATATGTTTTCTTATGATAAACAGGTGTAAACTGGTTATCTAGTCTGCTGATTTAGATATGAAGAAAAGGCAATTTACCTTTTTTTCTTTCTGTTTCGCAAGTAAAATTAATGTCGGGGTGTTAACATCAGCTTTACTTGCGAAACGGACAAAAATCGTAATTTGGCTTTTCTTGATATCCAAATCAGTAAATTAAGAGTTATTAAATTTAGATGTAAAAAATTACAACTATGTGTTAAATATCCACACATTTTACTCTTTTCATAACTCTCTTCAGGTTCTTGTAAACAACTGTAAAAGAACTAAAGTCACCCGGATCTTTCGATGGGTATTCTTGACCTACAAAGATGTAAACTCTGCCCCGATGTTTAACTAATGTGACTGGTACCCTAATTGTAGTAAAACGTTACTTATTCCGCTACGCTTAACGAGAAAGAATGCTTCAACCAATCATGCAGTATAGAGGGGCCGCAAAAGACTAGTTGCAAGTTCACGTGACTAGTACAACCACCTGTATTTAAGGGTCTATGATTGCTAAGGCGAGCATTTACGATTGTCTTTATTGGTCTAGAGCTTACACTACTCTTTCTTGTTCGAAGGTAAGACATTCTAGTGTAGTTAAGTAGTCGTAGAACGTAGAAGATATCCCAGATGGCCTTATAAAACAACGTTGAACTTGATTTTCTGTTTTACAATGAAGAGTTTCGTTTTGACGACTTATGTGTGTTGTCTATTTCGCAGGTTACATAGGTACTAATTATCAGGGTACTTTGTTTAGAAAGTATTAATTATAAACAGTGTCAAATAAAAAGATGATAAAGAGAAGATTGTGTAATCGTGTGTTTCACAATATGACGTGCTCTCGTTTAGATTCAAATTTTTAGTTTATATATCACAGAACAAGTTTTATATAATAAAGAGCTCTTCCACCGTAGTAATACTGTTCTTTTATAATAATATTCCGCAATTTTCCACTGGGAACTGTAGTCCAGTACTTCTTAACTCTGGCGTCTTATTGGAAGTTGAAAATGTGTTGTTTAATACAAGGACAGTAACCCGGAAGTACTATGTACCACTAAAGACTTTCTTACCCTGGCGTCTCTTAGGTATTGAGGAGTGTGTTGCTCAATACAAAGACATTAACCCGAAAGTACGATGTAACACTAATGTCCTTCTTAACCTTGGCGCTTTCTTGGGTACTGAGAAATGTCATGGCGGCGCTCGTTACAATGGTAGTAATCCGGAAGTATTATTTAGCCTTAAGGCCCCAGTATTGTTTAGGTTGCTCAGAACTGTAGCTTACGCCCATGTCTTTCAGTTCGACTATAATGTCTTCCTTGCATTTCGGTAACACTGATGATCTCTTCAGAAGTAACATATTTCAGTTTCTCATGTCCATACTTTCTCGTAATTTTCTCTGCTTAATAGACCCCTCTTTTGAAATGACGTCGGAATCACAATTATTATATATTTCCTTGTTTTATAAGCTTACAAGTTTCGTAAGTTCATGGTTTTATTGCACATTATGGTGGAAGAGAACAATAATGTTCTGTAGAGCAATTGTTATTTTCAAAATTAGTTGAACTCTGGGATTTGAGATGATTTAATCATGACTCAAGTTGATTTACTTTCAAACGATAACTGAAGAAAGCAAACATTAAACAGTGTATTCGTTTGTCAATATTAACATTACGAATATTTTTTGTTATTGTAAGTATTCCCAACTGATAAGGCAGTAAAGCACGTAATTTTTGTAAAGTGTTGGATTAGTTTAGCCGTTTCATTCAAAGTTGAAATTCTTTGATGACTCAGAAGCAAACTGTAACTGTGCCACATTCTTGTAAACTGTTATCCGTTTTTTAGTCGCTGTTGCATACGTCTTGTAAGATTTATAAGTTTTTTAGCCACTGTGTTATAGATGGTGTGAAGAACTCACGTTTATCAGTTACTGGTAGAATGTATTAAGTTATCTTCATACACGAAAATAACATTGAACACTTAATATGATGAATAAAACATAAAAATCTTTTACAAACATTCTATAATAGTACTTAATTGTAAAAATGTAAAATAGTTTTTTGTGTAGTTCGAAAAACCACACACACATATGGATAGGTGCATAGATGTTAGTTATCCAATTGCTGTCAATTTCAAGAGTTTCCAATAAAATTGTGATTATATTTTCGTTATTATACCCAACTATTTACCATAATAAAATGATTAGTTATCTACTATAAAATTTCTATAAGTATGATTGCATTACAATTTATATTTTGTGTTTAGAACACCTCGTGGAAAATGGTTCTCCAAAGCGTTGTGGTAATGATGTTTTTCGCTACAGCTAAGGTTGTGGCTAGCGAAATGATGGTACTTACAGTGCCCCTTTCTGACAACACCAACCTGGTATTAAGTCCGGTGGGTACACAGTTTTCTTGTGTGAACAAGACCTACGGTTACTATGCAGACATGGAGGCAGCTTGCAAAGTATACCACATTTGTAACCCCTACGTCACACAGTATGGGCAAGAACAGGCCGTTCAGTATAGCTTTTACTGCAGAGAAGAAAGAATCTTCAGCCAAGCAACTCTCACTTGTGAACTACCACACCAAGGAATCCCTTGCGAACAAGCCTACTTGTATTATCCCGTGCCCTCTTCAGTAGCCAATGCTGACCAAGACCGTTACGCGAACCCTGATCAAGATTCATAAAATCAGCAGTGTTTGCGACTGGAAATTATCCCTCAATGCCAAAGTTCTTAGAGTCTGTAATTACTGTCTTTGTTCAGTTATTTCTAATCACGAGCAGTATGTGAAAATTAAGTATCCTGTGGATACACGTCTGTTTTATTTACATCATTTTAAATCTGTTTAAGTTGAAACATTATTCGCTGGAGTATTCAGTGTTGTAGTTTAAATTCGTTGTTTGATAAATGGTAATGATTGTCTCACATTATTTCTGTTTTTTTAATAAATGTAGTTTATCGTCTGCCATTTTTCTTAAAACAGGTGAAACTGTTTTCTTTTCATAATCATTTCTCCTCAATTTTTACATGTTTGAAATATTATAGACAAAATGTATTTTTAATTCTTTTAAGCATAAAAACTAGTTACATGTTAAATTTAAATTCAATATAAACATACTGAACATGTATTAAATACATTACAATTCAATATAAATTAAATTATAAATACAGTATAATGTAAATTATAATTAACCTAAAGCTTTTAGCCTTAGCTGATCCAGTTTAATAACATTAATTTTTCAGCATGTTACTCAATCACATTTAACTTAAAAAATAACAATAACTCATTTTATCTTAAATCAATTTTCTACATTATTATACTTACCCAAAAATTACATTACTAGTACTTTAAATTTAATTATATTATTTTCAGAATTGAGGACGAAATTGGTGTTTTAATTTCCATACGGGGATGCAAGAGTTGAGTACATTTTTCCAAATTTACAGCTTGAACGTCTTGTCTGGGAAAAACTGAAAAATTTTTTACATGTCTCGAAAAACTAAATAATTTGGTTATTTTAGAAATATAAAAGTAAAAAAAGGAATTCGGACAAAGCTCTAAAGGTCCTCACTTCTCATCCCACGTGTCTCAGGGTGACTGTCAAGATTACTTCCGGTTATTGGTTAAATACATATACACAGCGTGGTCACAAGTAAATAGACACCACCTTTTCAGAAAAAATTAAATTTTTCAGTCATATTCA
>NW_013668377.1:104891-108323 GCF_000517525.1 Limulus polyphemus | reverse complement strand
TGAATATGACTGAAAAATTTAATTTTTTCTGAAAAGGTGGTGTCTATTTACTTGTGACCACTCAGTGTAGACATTCATGTTCACAAGTATGTACTTTATGATGCTTTTACTGGCGAAACCATGGTTGTAATAAAAGAAATATTTTTGAAATGTACAATTGTCTTCCTCAACTCTGTAATTATGGAGTTTCACCAGGTAGCTACGGTTTCAAGTATTTATTCTGTTTTAATTTTTTTTAATCAGTAGAACTAAATAGTCCCATGGTAGCTCAGAGGTAATTCTGTGGGCTTATAAAGCTTTAAGTCTGGTTTCGATACCCGGGGTAGGCAGAGCCCATGTAGCCCATTGTGTAGTATACTTAATAATAAACAGACAAACAAAAGTAAATAATAAAATAGAGAAATGAAATAAAATAATTCTAAACTACTGTGCTGTGATGTTCTCCTTATGCTGCTTTATATAAGTGTGATTACGTTCTTCTGACCTCTAGGTCCTTTTCTTACGTTAAGTTCTCCTTATGCTGCTTTATATAAGTGTGGTTATGTTCATCTGACCTCTAAGTCTGTTTCTTATGTTAAGTTGTCTTTATGCTGCTTTATATAAGTGTGGTTATGTTCATTGACCTTTAGATGGGTTTTTTATATAAGTAAATCTTCTTTATACATCTTTATAGAAGTGTAGTTATGTTCATCTGACTTCTATGTCCGTTTCTACGTTAAGTTTTCTTTATGCTGATGTATAGAAGTGTGGCTATGTTCATCTATCCTGTAGAACAGCTTTAGGTATACTAACCTGTTTGACATCTCACTTCAAAGTTCACCATACACCTACCAACCTTATGATTGCTACTGTTGCTATTTCATCTAAGCATTTCATATCTCAAAACACATCAGTATTTCAAAACTTTATTTTAATTTTAAATATATAAATGAATGCAAAAAAGTTGAGTTGCACAAAGACAATAATGTGCTATAAAAGCTTTATAAGAGGAAATAATACAAATCCATGAAGAAAACACTGATAAATGCTTTTCCAGTCAAGTTTCAACAAATGTTAATATTTAAGAATGTATTGCTTCAGTTACAAATTTTACATCCTATAATAAAGACAACAACTAAACTCTCTTTTACAGTATTGTTTCATATGATAACTAAACTCTCTCTTACAATATTGTTTCATAACTAAACTCTCTTACAGTATTGTTTCATATGATAAATAAACTCTCTCTTACAATATTGCTTCATATGACTAGCCTCTCTTTTACATTATTGTTTCATAAGGCAACTAGAATCTCTTATACTATTTCATATGACAACTAAACTGACTCTTGCATCATCTTTCCATATGACAACTATACTCTCTCTCTCTCTCTTACATTATTGTTTCATATGACAGCTAAAATCTCTCTCTCTTATAGCATTGGTTTGTATAACAAGTAAGGCTTCATTATAACATTGATATATCAAAGAAAACTTGTTATAAAGAAAAAGCTGCAATTAGCACTGCCAAATTTAAGAAATTCTCTGTGTACTTGATACTAAAAATGTTTAGTGCCTATTCGAGTATTAAAATTATGAAAGTAAAAA
The DNA here is from genome assembly GCF_000517525.1 of Limulus polyphemus. Classification (NCBI taxonomy): domain Eukaryota; kingdom Metazoa; phylum Arthropoda; class Merostomata; order Xiphosura; family Limulidae; genus Limulus; species Limulus polyphemus. The sequence continues at coordinate 106,737 of NW_013668377.1, read as the reverse complement.
TATCAATGTGCATTTTTAAAACAACAATTATTTTATCTCCAAATTTTGGAGGCTAAACTTTTTACTTAAAGACATAGAACCGTTAAGGTATAAGAACAATTGTTAGTTTGGCATAAAAGATGTTTCCTGAAGATGCAAATAGTATGTTTTTTATCAGGAGTGAGAACTTCATTTCAATAGATTATGTGCACAAAATTAATTATTTTCTAGAAAGAATGAGAGCCTAAGCCATAGTAATTTTATTATTTACATATTTCAATTTCTATGTGTTTTAGCAGTGGTCAAGTAAGACAACATGAATTATTGTAAAATATGTGGTTATTCATTATCACCCAAATATTCCAAACCTACTGTTTGTTGAAAAGAAAAGGAAAAAACAACAACTAAGTAACTTCTTTCTAGCACTTAAAACATTCATCTTATGGTATCAGAACAGTACAAAAACTATATATATCAAAAGTAACATTCTAAAATTCAAATAAAAACTTAGCTGATAATTCTAATACTTTAATATTCATAAGCTTATTAGAAAATCATGTGAAAACAAACAATTATTTTAATTAATAATTTTCAAAACAGTGTTTTAACTGAGGACCTTTCTCCAGTATCATGTTTATTCTTCGTCAATGCCCTGAGCACAGATTACTGTTTGCAATAATGTAAAGTTCTATATAGTAATGTTTTTCAAATATAAAGTTGATTTGTCTTTAAGAAGCTGAACACAGGCTTATGTACAATCATGATTTTACATCAGTCTTTATTTATGTCAGGTTTCTTCTAATAACATTTTTCTACTATAATGTTAATTTTATTTCATAATTTGAAGATCTAAATGAAACAAAATAAAAATGTTGAGTTTATTGTGTTTACTACTTTCAAAAGTTGTGAAGCTATTTAATAAACAATTTTGTAAAAGTTCAAGGTCTTCACTATACTGTAACATCTGTCTCCTACATCATGAACACCTGTCTCGCTACACTGTGAATGCCTGTCCTACTAAAGTGTGAATATCTATCTCGTTACACTGTCAACACATTTTCCATCATACTGTGAATATGAAACTATCCCACCACACTGGGAGCCCCTGTTCCACTACAGTCCTTGTATATTACTAATACCTGTTCTAATACACTGGGAACCCCTGTTCCACTATCGTGTGAACAACTAATTGTCCTTGTATATTACTAATACTTGTTCCAATACATTGGGAATCCCTGTTCCACTATAGTGTGAACAACTAATTGTTCTTGTATATTACTAATACTTGTTCCAATACATTGGGAACCCTTGTTCCACTATAGTGTGAACAACTAATTGTCCTTGTATATTATTAATACCTGTTCCAATACACTGCTAATCCCTGTTCCACTATAGTGTTTACAACTAATTGTCCTTGTATATTATTAATTTCTGTTCCAATACACTGCTAACCCCTGTTCCATGTTTACAACTAATTGTCCTTGTATATTACTAATACTTGTTCCAATACACTGGGAACCCCTCTTCCACTATAGTGTGAACAACTAATTGTCCTTGTATATTATTAATACCTGTTCCAATACACTGCTAACCCCTGTTCCACTATAGTGTTTACAACTAATTGTTCTTGTATGTTACTAATGCCTGTTCCAATACACTGGGAACCCTTGTTCTACTATAGTGTGAACAACTAATTGTCCTTGTATATTATTAATTTCTGTTCCAATACACTGCTAACCCCTGTTCCACTAGTGTTTACAACTAATTGTTCTTGTATGTTACTAATGCCTGTTCCAATACACTGGGAACCCTTGTTCCATTATAGTGTGAACAACTAATTGTCCTTGTATATTATTAATACCTGTTC
>NW_013668377.1:98172-104208 GCF_000517525.1 Limulus polyphemus | reverse complement strand
GTCCTTGTATATTATTCATTTCTGTTCCAATACACTGCTAACCCCTGTTCCACTAGTGTTTACAACTAATTGTTCTTGTATGTTACTAATGCCTATTCCAATACACTGGGAACCCTTGTTCCACTATAGTGTGAACAACTAATTGTTTCTGTATATATTACTAATACCTGTTCCAATACACTGGTAACCTGTGTCCCTTTATAGTGTGAACATTTAAATGTCCCAGTACATCATGAACACCTCACAGTCTCATTACACTGTGAGCATGTCACCGTTTCAGTAGACCATGAGCACATCACAGTCTCATTAGACTGTGAGCACGTCATGGTCTCACTACACTGTGAGCATATCACAGTCTCACTACACTGTGAACACCTGAATATACAACACACTGTCTACCCCTATTTCACAATACTTGGAACACCTAACTATCCCTGTACATGCAAGTACCTGCTCTGTTACACTGTAAGCAACTGTCCTATTACGGTGTGAACATTTAACTATTCCACTAAACTGTGAACACCTAACTGTCTCTCATTATACTATGAATACTTAGCTGTCCTACTACAGTATGAACACCAGTCTTATTACACTGTAAACACTTGTCCCACTACATTGTAGACACCTATCACACTATAGTTTGAACATCTAAGTGTTCCAGTACATTATAAACATCTGACTGTCCCACTAAAGTGTGAACATCTAACTGTCTCTCATTATACTATGAATACTTAGCTGTCCTACTACAGTATGAACACCAGTCTTATTACACTGTAAACACTTGTCCCACTACATTGTAGACACCTGTCACACTATAGTTTGAACATCTAAGTGTTCCAGTACATTATAAACATCTGACTGTCCCACTAAAGTGTGAACATCTAACTGGTTTTTGGTAATTTACCCAAAATTATTAAAAGATATCTATTACTCTAAATTACAGTATTAAGCTCTTTGTCACTTCTTAATAATTGTAATTACTTCGGAGGTGCAAATATAGAAAATAATTTCTTAAAACCAAAATATAAATTCCTTAAAATTTTAAGAGGTGGTGACAGCTAGCAAAATGTTGAGCTGAGACATTCTAGTTGAAGTGCATGCATATCATGCAAAGTTTGCTTCATCTTTGTTCAGCCTTGCAAACCACAAACTTGACTAACCTGTAGCAATCCTGACATGCATGATAGGAAAGGCAGAATGGGTGATTTAGGCACGAACTTTCCATCACACATCTATTTCTTTTCATTTCTATTATCAAATCTCACTCTTTTTTTTTCTTTTTGTGTGTGTTTCAAATTTGACATTTTTTATTCTTTGAACAAACTTCTATAAATTTGCATCTTCAAGAAGAGGGGAGGATAGCCTTTGCACTGATGACTGGTCTGCAAGGTGAAAGGGACTTGTCAATATAATCCAGAATCTTTAATTTTTCCAAGTTCATCTTTTACAGTTTCATTGATAAAAGTATTCTCCTGAAAGGAGTTGCTTGCATCTTCATTAACCAATCTATTGTGGTTAGTTTCTTGATGAAATATTGATGTGTTATTTAATATTCTGTCACCAGGTCTAGTTTCATGAACAGAATTTTCAACAATTTTATCACCAGGTCTCACTGGACTAATCTCTTGAAGAGCTGGAAGTGTACACTCTACAGAAACTTTTCTGCAGACACAAACAAAAAATTATTAAAAATAGAACAGATAGTTCTAATATTTCACATGTCTCTCTAACAAAGCTGGATAGGGCAAATATTAGTTGTATATAAGAGAAAAAACCCTCCTATAGTAATACTGCAAGTGAAATTTTTATAGGTTTTTAAGAACCAGCCATTTTTTCTCTTCAGAGTGATAAAACTAGTTTTAATCAATAATCCATTTTAACAGAAGTTCATAAGTCTTAACTACATATGAGACAAGCTTAAAACTGTATGTAGTTTTGCTTACCTATCCATATAAAGCTCATATGAGGATGGTGCAGAGTTGGAACGTCCAGTTCTAAGAAACTGGTGCCGATACAGGTACGGATTGTCTTTGAATGGATTTCCAAAGGAGTGTTTCTTCAACATACTCTTAACCAGAATCTGCAAGAGAAGTGATAAAACTATTGATGCATAATAACATGCAATATTATAGCATTGAAAATAATTTTTGTAAACAGTTGTAAAAAAAACTGTATTGTTCTGGAAATTTACAATGTTGTCCTCTACCCTTCCATACTATGAAAACTCAACACTGTAAATCTGAAATATAGAAGAACATCATATTACTTAAGAAGGAAATACAAAATATTATAAAAGGTTTTAACATTCACCAAGCAACATTTAACTTAATCAAAAATGAAAATGGAACTAATTGTAATAAGCTTAATAGAAGAAAAATCATATCCATAATAAAAGTAAAGAACAAGTGTAAAAAACAAGTTTAACAATATTAAAAACAGTAGTTCTCTACTAAGTTGTTAACCTTAAATTCAAAATCTGCTCACAGTAGAACACCAGTTCTTTATATTTTACTGAAAGATTACAGGTAACATTGTTCTTTTGTTAACTGAAGGTTCCCTTAACCCTATTTAAAAAACACTGTACCTAGCTTAGGGTGATTGTAAGCAGTTGGTAATACCCAAGAATATAACCTACTATGATTATCTAGATTGCAGAGACTGTAAACACCAGATATAACCCAAAATTATAACCCACACAGTCACCAGCTTATAGCAGATGTAAACAGCAAATAAAATTCAAGAATATAACCTACTACAATATCTAAATTGCAGACTGTAAACAGCAGATGAAACCCAAGATATAACCTACTACAATACCAAGATTGCAAACTGTAAACAGTAAATAAAATCCAAGATTACAACCTCATATAATATCTAAATTATGCACTGTGAACATTAGATAAACAAAAAATGTCACCTACCACAGTACCCACCTTAGTATCATTCAGTGGTACTTCTAGGATTTATTATTCTTTTGGGGGGGATAAGGTGGCAAAGAACTAGTATGGAGGCAGAAAAAAATTAACAATCTTATGTCAGTAGGAGTCACAAAGTAGAGAATCTGAAAACCTTAACAGACTATATTTCAAATGGGGGGCTGTTGAGGCACACAGTTCTCCAATGACAGGTTTGTCCCCATGCTACCCCAGTGGACACGCTCCAGTGAACATGTTAACAGTAAATAAAACTCAAGTATGTAACCTACTTCAATAACGACTTTAAACAGTAGATTAAAAACCCAAGAATGTAACCTGCCACAGTACCCACCTTAGAATAACAGTAAACAATAGATAAAAACCCAAGAATGTAGCCTGCCACAGTACCCACCTTAGAATAACAGTAAACAGTAGATAAAAACCCAATAATGTAACCTGCCACAGTACTCACCTTAGAGTAACAGTAAACAGTAGATAAAAACCCAATAATGTAACCTGCCACAGTACCCACCTTAGAATAACAGTAAACAATAGATAAAAACCCAAGAATGTAGCCTGCCACAGTACCCACCTTAGAATAACAGTAAACAATAGATAAAAACCCAAGAATGTAGCCTGCCACAGTACCCATCTTAGAATAACAGTAAACAGTAGATAAAAACCCAATAATGTAACCTGCCACAGTACCCATCTTAGAATAACAGTAAACAGTAGATAAAAACCCAAGAACATAACCTACCACAGTACCCCCTTAGAGTGACAGTAAACAGTAGATAAAAACCCAATAATGTAACCTGCCACAGTACTCACCTTAGAGTAACAGTAAACAGTAGATAAAAACCCAATAATGTAACCTGCCACAGTACCCACCTTAGAATAACAGTAAACAGTAGATAAAAACCCAATAATGTAACCTGCAACAGTACCCACCTTAGAATAACCGTAAACAGTAGATAAAACTCAATAATATAACACACCACAGTAACCATTTAGGGTGACCTTAATAAGCTGGTAAAATAGAAGAATGTACACTAACACAGTATTTACCATAGGGTGACTCAAGAGAAAAATTAAAATGACCTATCACAATAGCATGAGTACATGACTTTAAAGCTCAAATAAAACCCCAGAAATATCAACTGTTTCGGTCTTTGAATGGTGATAACCAACAAATAAAACTCAGGAATTTAACTTTTCACAGTACCTACCAGAGGGGAAGGGTGTTCCCAAAGAGGGTTTGTATACCCCCCCCCCCTTTGTCTATGAGCTACACCTTACCAGTTAATCAAACGGCACTTAAATCATTCAATTTGTCTAAACTTTGTTTATGCACATACATACTACCAGATTTAAAATAGCATCTGATGAACACTTGTAAACTGCCCAGACACATAAGTTGGTAATAAGTTATTGTGCAAATGTATGGGTCATTTATCAAACTGAAGATGTTAGAAGTAGTTTAAGAAGTGATCTTTCGCTTTGTGTAACCACTGTTAAAAAACAAATTATAATATAGTTCTTATCAAGATACTTTAACTTTCACAGCACATGAAACACATCCTCCCAAGATAGTGGGATATATATAGTCACCCTATTCCCTCCATAATCAGGGCTAGATTAAGGCGGGGGGTCTGGTGGAACTGCAGCTCCAGGCCCACCACGCTAAAAAAACATGCATTAGAAAATATACGCATTCCTGCATCAACAATGGGTTCAACTTTTTAAAGCAAATCTGAAAACACATGCGGTCCTAATAATTTGTGATAGGCCTAGATTTATTACAGAAAAAACGTTACTGAGACATATACACAATTTCAGATGATCCCTTAAATAGAATATTGTTGAGCGACTAGAACTACAGTTACACAAAAATGACCAAAGCTGTCTAGCATGCGAGAGCTACGTCACGTCTTTAGTGGGGTCAGTAGTGGGGTTCGGGGAGTTCGAACCCCGCCCTTTTCATTGCAAAGTACCCTCAATATGCAACATATTTTTCAATGTTTTTGGATTTTCTAAAATCTGAGAAAATAATCATTATTAAAATTTAAAAACAACTTGTTATATAAATTTCATTACGTCATCTTCCCTTTGCGAGGAAATCCTACACCTAATGGAGATTTAAGACTCTATGGAGGTACTGCGAGCTATAATCCCCAATTCCCAAAGATGTCAGGAAAATCATTGGTCTTCATCATGCACTCTGCTCTTTTTTCGTATGAACATATTGTTAAATTGGTGGGAAACCGAAACCTGTTACAATGTTTAATGGACTTATGAACAGATCGGAGTCGTTGACTGTCCATTTGAATGGCCAGATTCCTCAAAACTGTCTATTTTGAAAAATGCCTGTCCATGATTTTTTTCATTTATCTGTTTGTAATTAAGCACAAAGCTACACAGTGGGCTGTCTGTGCTCTGCCCACCACGGGTATCGAAACCCGGAGTCTAGCGTTGTAAGTCTGCAGACATACCGTTGTGCTACTGGAGGGGCTTCATTTGTCCATTAATATTATAAGTCATTTACTGCTAGCAGGTAAACTTGTAACTTTACAAAGTGAAATTCAGTATACTACGGCCTTGGAAGGGGTCAGATGTTGTACTCGTGCTCAGGGTACAAGCCACGACCTTCATGTAGTAATAAACATAGTATTTTAGCGCACTACAATATTAACAGCCGTAAAGGAACAAGTCCTAAAGTACCTGATTGTTCCCTGTACACACAAGAATAGACCTAAATACCAATTAAGAATTCAAGCAAGATTGTAAAAATCACAATGGACAAAGAGTGAAAAAAGATACATATTAAGTTAATGGACAAACGAAAGTTTTTCATGGATAGGCACTTTCAGAATAGACAAATTTTAGAATAACGAATAAACAAATGTAGTTTCATGTTACAATTTGAAGCCATTCTAGAAAGAAAGAAAAAAAGGTAATTTTAGACTTATTTCTTTTTCTTTTTTTTTTGTGATTACAAGATCGGTGAATTTGACCTATAGAGTTAGGGTAGAAAAAACAGATAAAATATAAAATTTTACTGAAAAAACGTTTGAAATGTATTTAGGGGTTTTTAGAGATTACACAAATGACATTTGAGATT
>NW_013668377.1:93981-97334 GCF_000517525.1 Limulus polyphemus | reverse complement strand
TATATATATATATATATATATGTGTGTGTGTGTGTGTGTGTATGTGTGTCTACATATATATATATATATATGTGTGTGTGTGTATGTGTGTCTACATATATATATATATATGTGTGTGTGTGTATGTGTGTCTACATATATATATATGTAGTATGGTCTGTTTTCTCCTGTGCTATTGGATAAGGATTTTGAAGTCTAGGCTATACCTTCCACCCTTACCTTGCTGGGACCAAACCTCCAGACTCCTGTGATTGAAAACAGATGTAAAAAAGCTGGGAACACTCCTGTAAGGTGACCATAAATGGTCAATCCCAAACATTTAGTTTATAAAGAATGTAAGTAACTCATGAAATTCAAGAATATATATTTAGCCTATCATAACATCTTAATCAGGATTATTGTAAACAGTAGTTCAAGTCAAAGAAACTGCCCATGACAGTATCTATATCAGGGTGACTTTAAACAACAGATAAAGTCAGAGAAACAATCCTAGACAGTATTTGTGTTTGGGTGACAGTAAATAGTACATAAAGTAAAAAAACAACAATCTAAGACAGTATCTGTGTTAGGGTGACAGTAAAAAGCACATAACGTTTAAGAAACTGTCCATGACAATAAAGGTGAAGTCAAAAAATTGTCCTTGATAGTATCTGTGTTCATGTGACGAAAATTCCAGGTAAAGTCTAAGAAACAATCCATGACAGTTTCTATGTTAGGGTGACAGTAAACAGCAGGCAAAGTCAAAGAAACAACCAATAACAGTATCTGTTAGAGGGTAAAAATAAACAGCTGAGGATGCCAAGAAATGTATCATACAACAGCATCTAATATATAAACTGTAAACACTAGGTAAAGTCAAAGAAAACAACTTACTGTAGTGTGTAGTGTAGGGTATGCTAAAAAACATTAGTAAAACTCTAAAAATTCAGAATCTTAGAAATTTTCAAGCAAGTATAAGTTCAAGAAAGTAACTTACTAGAGTATCCAGTTTGGGAATTGATCGAACACAATGATCAATATCTTCTTGTGTTATTTCAATAAGTACACAGTTTTCTTCCTCTGACAGAAGTGGAAATGTTTCAAATTTTGTCACCCACTGGTGAACCTAACAGAATAACAAACCAGCAATATAAATGTGTATACAAAGTAAAACTATCAACTTCTAGTACAAAATATTTATTAGTTTTCTTTGGGTGGATAATAATAACAAAATAAAAGTGATGTTAGTTCTTTTATACTTTTTTTTAATACATCGTATGTAATTTAAAATGGGCACATGGTTCTGAAAAAAAAAACTTAGTGAAAACTGAGATTGTACAGGATCTGTAATCTGGAATATAACTATAATATAGTATTAGTCATCTGGGACCTAATTAATACTCAAAGTTAGTTTACATCTAAATTGCTTTTGTTCGTTTAAAAAATTCTTCCAATGTGTAGTTATCACTAAAAGAGGTTGAAACTTAAAAAAAATTACAATTACAATTACAATTACAACAGCTAAAGTAACATTGTTTGTCAGTATCTTAAAGCAAAGGGCTCAAGGCTGAGAAAAGTATTGTTCAATTGAAGCATTATGGGATATGTTTTGCAATGATCTCTTGCAATTTTAAGCATTTTGGGTTAGTGTCTATTATATGGGTTAGAGTCAAGTACAGGAGAATGGGATTCATTGAATAAGTTCTTAATTGTTTAATCACTTGGCTTCAAAATTACCACCTTAAACTTTGTTCATTAAATTTTGTTCATTGGTAAAAAAGTATAGATTTTACAACAGTTAATTCCTCTACCTCTTTTGTAGACTAATTTTGTAATGGTATAAACATTATGATTTAAACTTGAATGCTTGTGTGTGTGTGTGTTTATATATATAAATAAATCAATAAATACAAAGCTATGCGATATATTAATTGTTCATAGATGATTAAAATTGCACTATAAAACAATAATGAACTTAAAAGTTTTGAAGCAGCTTCATTGGGTAATGAAAAAACTTTATTACAACTGTATGACATTTGGACAAGATTTTGTTATCCTCAGGTACAAGTATTTTACAGAGATACATGAGTATAAATATATGCAGTATAGAACAAAGACATCACATGACCGGATATTGTTTCACAGTCTAATATAGGTATCTTGGTACCCCGGCGTGTTGATTTAAGGTGGGATTGTATTCTTCAATTAAAACAGCTTCTGTTATTTTACATTTATTGATGCTAGGTTCTTTGTTTAAAATTACAGTGTTTTGAATGGATATATTATGTTTTTTTTAGTTGCAATAGTGGTAAACATGGGAGGGTTTTTTATTAAGTTCAGTGAATCTGGTTTCCAATTTTCTACCTGTTTCTCCAATGTAAAATTCTGGTCAGTTATTTCATATTATTTTATAAATGATGTTGGAATTGTGTGATTCTATGTAATTTTTATTTAATAATGATTTTAGTTTAGTGCTAGGTTTTGGGATGAATTTTACCAACAGAAATTTTATGTTTGATGGCAAGTTTTCTTCAAGTGTTGATTATTTTTGAGCTGATGTCAGGGATAAATGGTAAACTGCAGTGTAATGTTGTGTTGTTGTTTGGTGTATTACTGTAAATTCTGTTTGTGAGTTTGAGGTTTTTGTTATGGTGGTTGTGTGGAAATGTTTCGACAATGTTTAGTGGAAATTTGTTGGTGTGAATGAAGGAATGCTTTATAGAGTTGATTTCTTCATCTATGTACTCAGTTGAACAAAGTCTTTAAGCTGTGTGTATAAGATTTTTTAGTATATTCATTTTTTCTTTGGATTCATGGGTGGATTTCCAGGGAAAGTAGAGACCTGTGCGAGTGATTTTTCGGTGAATTTTGGTTTTGAAATGTCTGTCGGATCTGATAATGTTGAGGTTAAGAAAAGAAAATTGTTTGTTATTTTCCTGTTCAACGGTAAATTCAGTGTTAGGGTGAATAGAGTTTACGTGATCAGAAAAAGTCAGACTGTGAAGCAATATCCTGTCATGTGATCTCTTTGTTCTATACTGCACATATATATATATATATATACTCATGTATCTCTGTAAAGTACTTGAGGATAACAAAATCTTGTTAAAATGTGTACAGTTATAATAAAGTTTTTTCATTACCCAGTCAAGCCTTCTCAAAACTTTTATTTTCTTAAAAGTGGGTTCCAGAAGCAACATATTACAACTAAAATTCAAAACCACGTCTTCACTACCATTCCTTGCTGTCGTCCTTATGTCATTGTTTGAAAGTTTTTTTAAAAAAAAAAAATTATATATATATATAAGACAAAACGTACCCGTCCTGCTGTACCGTACACTCCCGCCGTTCGGCCGTACAGCAGACTAGAAGTC
>NW_013668377.1:83166-93960 GCF_000517525.1 Limulus polyphemus | reverse complement strand
ACTTCGTCTACCACTACTTCTTCTCTGTCGTACTTATCTATTTTTGTGTTAATTTAAAAAAAAATAATATATATATATATAAGCAAAAGTACCCGTCCCCAGTGATGGGAAAAGTTTAAGTTCATCTATCAATTTAACTTATTTCATGGACTTCAAAAAGATTAATTGTGTTGCACTCTTGTTTTCACTCAGAGTCCAAGCTCTGAGCTACTTATACCTCCCAGTCATGCTAAGAGCCACTCAAAAATAACATACAGTAGAACTACATTTTTATTCTTTAAGTTACGTCACATTTTGAAATGTGATTAATTCCTAACAATTTAGTGTAGAATATCCTGCTTGCAAAATAAAGTTTGGCATCAACATTATTCATGCCTGTTTACCCATCAGTTCAAAAGTGAATGTTGAGCTTTGCCTGCATGTGCAGATTTTCAAATATAGTGCAGGAGATAAATGAACACTCAGACCAACACCAAAGTTCGCAATATATATATATATATATATATTTTTTTTATTTGTTGATATACATTGGTTCAAAACTGACAAAGGTATTGTTCACTTGAAGCATTATGATATATTTTTTGAAATGATCTCTTGAAGTTTAAAGAATTTTGGGGGTTTGTATTATGTAGTTAAGCATCAATTACAGAAGAATGGGGTCATTGGATAAGTTCTTAATTGTTTAATCACTTTGGTAGCTTTGCAACTATGGCTTTAAAGAATAACAGATTAAGGTTAAGTTTGAAAGAACAGTTCTGTATTGCTGAAATTAAGTTAGCACAATACTACTTTTCTTTTTAAAATTTAGAGTAACATCTGTGTCTTGCTGAAGTTATGCCTTTTTTCTCAGCATCGATAGTAATAGTTGATTTAAAACTTTTGTAACTCAAGTTCAGTTTTATTTCACAGAAGTAAGTCAACATTATATTACTCCCAAAGCAATTTGTTCCAAATTCTATGATACTTATTTGTCTTATTAATAATCTATTTAACAGTCTTGTTTCTCAGAACCTACACTACAATTCCACTAGTCTAGATTTCAGGATCTTTATGAGATACTTTACTGTTTTTACCTTAATTACAGGTAATGTTATTCTCTCAACTGGATCTTTATGTAGCATCCTTTTCAGCAGATCTTTTAGTTCATCACTGATGTTTGGGCTGAAAATAACAAACATATGTTACAAGAATATTTTTAACCGTCCTTCAGTTCTAAAGCACACCTAATCATTCAAAACAATATAACTTGGCACTTTTCACTCAACCCTAAAAATAAATTGGTTCTGAGCTTAAAATAGTCATCTGGTCTAGTTGTGATAGGTTGATGTATCTATACAGTCAATATTCTTAAGCAAAATTATTAATCATTGTTTAGCATTTTTAAAATACTTACCACAGTTATATATTCAGTAGCATGACCACATTCAAGATTATTAAAAGTGATCATCATCCATTAAAAAACTAATACCCAACTATACTACTAGTAAGCGAAAATTTTGAATAAAAGTTATTCTCACAGAAACTGAAACCTAATATTTTTTTAAAAAGTAATACTGATGTGCAAGGAAATTTTGAATCTGTAGGTTCATAGGACCATTTCAAGCCTTAAGTTTCAAACCATAGGTCCACATGACATTTTCCTTTATCTGATGCTCATAAGATTACAGTTTTGTCATTCTCCATCACCATCAATCTAACTTTGTGTCATGCTCATGAGGTTGCTCAACTAAACTTTTCCAAGTCTTAACTTCAAAATTATTAAACTTTCCTAATAAGCCAGAGCTTTTAATCTACTTCAGTTGGCAAACTAAATGTATTAAATGGAATGAAAAGAAAAAGAAATTAAATTTTACTAAACATCTCCAGTTAGTTAATTTTCCGTAAATTTCGTTCCGATGAAACTTTAGCGACACAAGTCCTTTCTTAAATAAAACTGGTTTATTCTTTCTGAATACAACTTTGCAATACACTTAATTTCCACAGTCACGCTATAACAAACGCTATAATTCACAACGAACGTCTCACGTGCTCAACTCAACAATACTCTGTCCGCAGTTCAATTACACATTGTTCCCGTCGCTTCTTGGCCAGTTTTATATATACAAGACTACCCCATATCTAGTAGTCTCCTGACGCTTCATGAACATTCTAGAAGTGCGTGGCGTGTTACTAGTGTCACGTGACCTCCGCTGTCGTAACAGTACTATTTCATTTTAGATATGATAAGCATGTAGTGGAGAAGCTTGTTATGTACTAGTTGATTCCGTATGTGATACTAACTCATAGGGGTAAAGGAATGATTGGATTCTATATTGCTGTAAGCTATTTTCAATATTCAAGTTTGACGTCACAAAAATCTAGTAAATTCAAAGAGTATTGAGGGACAAGAGTAGATTATAAATATGAAAGTCAGTGACACATTAAGTCACTGTGTGTTTTGTTTAAACTTGCAGCAAGTCAATGTTTTGCATTAAATGAATAGTGAATGAGTATTGAGTCAGTCGGTTTAGTTCAATGAAGTATTTGGATCAGTGCTAGTTATCACGTATATTCAGTTTTTCAATCAATTACCCATGAAATTGTACAAGATTATTTATGCTCTAGTCCAAGTACCAAAAATACCAATTCAGGTATTTCTGTTTGAGCATCACAGAAATGTGTACAAGCTTATATAAATGTTATAGAAGAAATAAACTAATGTTTTATCCTTAAATGGACTAGACTTCAAATTATTTTCATGAAATAATTTAAAGGAACTCATCCAACAAAAGAACAATCTCACAACAATATGATTGTATTTTTACATGATACTCACTTGGCAGGGAAAGTTAGTGGTTGGTTTCTGATTTTGTTGTACAACACTAGAATATTGTTATCATGAAATGGGACATTCCCAAAGACAAAGCTGTACAGGGTGATGCCCATTGCCCAAATGTCAACTGCCTAAGTAAGAAAATAAATTAAGAATTATGCATGCTTAGAAACATAATTTTAGAAGTGTTAAATCCTCATTTGTTTGCTGGTTTCATCAGAAAAATAATGTCAAGTAATATCATGTAACTTTTTGATTTATTTACTTATCCAATTCTAAGAACTTATGAGTGAAAGCAAAGAAGAATATTCTATAATATGTCACCCACATTACATCTACCATATTTAATACCAACATCATTGTTAGTTAGATTAATCACAAAATACCCATGTACTTTCAAATAAAATCTTGTTATTTTATGATTTATTTACAAATTAAACAATGTTGTCATTTACTTTGATCATAGAAATACTGTTAAAAATTATCCTGTTGCTTCTTGATTTATGGATTTAACACACACTATTATCAGTTTGTTTTTTACAGACATACCATCAAATAATATCCTGTTATTTCATTATTTATGCTTTATTAAAACATTTTATGATTTTTATATATGCAAGATGTTGTTCTTTACAACATAATGAAACAAGTAATACATATATGTGGAAAAGTCCTTAGTTTCTATAATTAATACTCTCAGGTAAAAATAAATTACAATATATACTTCAATTATCATAAAATGTACTTGCCAGGTGAAGAAATACATTCAGTTAGTGATTTACTGACAGAATCTTTTACAAACTTGTCATTTAACATTTATATTCTTTCTTGAAAAATAATCTTAATAAAATAAAATCTGGCAGTTAAGAGGCTGAACTTTTAAGTTACAAACCTGATAATAAATGTCTTTATTTTGCTAAATAGTTTAGTTCTTTCTCAACAGGTGGTTCTTGTTGATCAAATAAAATTTATTGCAAATAACAAGTGAAAATTTTTTAATGGCCCACCTGATGCAAAAAAAAGCTTGAATTGGACTGAAAGTTTAATATTCTTCCCACTTGTTGATTTTTCCTGGTCAAGTAAAGAAGACCTACTAGTGGCTAAGAGTTTGAAACTAAGGGCTAAAGTTTAATTCTTTCCCTCTCAATGGCTTCAATTGGACCAACCACTTAATGGTTTGAAACATAAATGAGCGAACATACAAATATGATGGTCCAACCAGCATAAAATATTAAGGAATATACCACAGAGGAATGTGAAATATTTATTCCTTTAAAAGTCCTAACTAAGATCAATGATGAACACAGTGTCCATATTAAAGAGAGAGTCTGCTGATCAACAGACTGACTCACAACTCAACCAAATAAGCTCAGATGTTAATTTTAATGATAAAGTCAGAAGTTACAAAAATAATACAAAACAAAAAAGATTAAACGTTTAGCAAATAAAATACCTTAACATCTAACTCAGTGATAAAGTATATTTATATATGTAAAGTATTGATTAAGAAAAACACTAAATGCTGTTTAAAAAAACGAATGCATAAAAACCTTTTCAACCCTATTTTTGTTAATTCTTTTCCTACATAACTTTGTATTGTGTAATAATTCAATATGATCTTATGTAATTTTTACATCCAGAATAATTCAACTTACCTTTCCACTGTATCTACCTTTATTACCTGCAGAGGACAAATAGTAAAACTTTAAATATAGGAAATATGCTATCACTTAACATTTATGGAAGTCAGATATATTCAGTTCATATAGAAATGTTATGAACTAAAGAATATAAACATGAGTAGATCATGAAATAAAGAATATAGTTAACACAAAGAAGATGTAAACTAAAGAATATGCTGATAAAGTTAACACAAGGAAGATGTGAACTAAAGAAGATACAGCTAACACAAGGAAGATGTGAACTAAAGAAGATACAGCTAACACAAGGAAGATGTGAACTATAGACCATACAGTTAACACAAGGAAGATGTGAACTAAAGAACATACAGTTAACACAAGGAAGATGTGAACTAAAGAACATACAGTTAACACAAGGAAGATGTGAACTAAAGAACATACCGTTAACACAAGGAAGATGTGAACTAAAGAACGTACAGTTAACAAAAAGAAGATGTGAACCAAAGAACACACAGTCAGTACACTAAAGACGTGAACTTAAAAACCATATAGTCAGTACACAGAAGTTGAGAACTAAAGAATATGACAGTAAAATTTTAAAGAATAAAAGGTGATTACTTTAATTGCTTTTTATTTCAGTTTGAATAGTTGCTTAATATGACACAAAAAATAAAGATATAAAAGTATTAGATATAATATGGTATTAAACATCAGATACAATGTAGACCTTTAAAATGTTTTGCAAAAATGCATATTTCACATAGGTAACTTGTCACCATCATATAACTTGGGATTCTCAGTTAACTCAATGAAATGTAGTAATCTAATCAAGTTTTAATCCTGTATTACAGTCCTTTTTTTAAAAATTGAGGTCTCATTTTTTTGAATGAAAAATGTTTGTACTTGAAAACTGATCAAGATCTAACCACCATTACCAAAAATGTCAAGTCAAGTAATTGATGATATACTTTTATAAACGTATTTGTTGTAACCATAAGTATTATATAATGATTAATAACAAAAATATCATTTTAAATTCAATTTTATATATTTCTTCTCTAAAATTCTAACACTTAATTGATTTTATCTTGTACATTTCAATCTTTTTCTGTCAAATTTCTGATAGTTTAGTAAACGAGAAAAGGAGAGAGACCCCTTAAACCAGGGTTTTCCAAAGTGGTTTATATCAACCCACTGGGGTGGAGAATACTGTACAGGGAATGAATAAAGACCTAGGGGGTCGAAAATGACTCCTAGGGCAAGGTTGGCCTATGCAATTAATAGCCCTATGCCTAGTAGCAACAGTGAGCAAATGACATTCGTTCCTTTTTCAAATCTTCCACAGTGTATAAATTCACACAGTAATGAATAACACATATTTTTAAAATATATTTTAATTTAATTACTTGTTTTATTTTATGCTTTTTAAAAAAAATATAATATTATTATAATTATTGAAATAAATAAATTCATAAACAAATAAATAGTTCAATAAATTTTACGAATAGTCACCCTATTCTAGAATTGTTTATTGACATATGTATATATATATATATATATATATTTATGACTTCAGACTCACTTCAGAGTGATCAAGGCCCGGCATGGCCAGGTGGTCAGGACACTTGACTCGCAATCTGAGGGTCATGGGTTTGAATCCCCGTCTCACCAAACATGCTTGCTCTTTCACCATGGGGGCATTATAATGTTACGCTCAATCCCACTATTTGGTGGTAAAAGAGTAGCCCAAGAGTTGGCGGTGGGTGATTATGACTAGCTGCCTTCCCTGTAGTCTTTCACTGCTAAATTAGGGATGGGTAGAACAGATAGCCCTCATGTAACTTTGCGTGAAACTTCATACAAACCAAATCTGAGTGATTAGTCACAGAGGGAGCAGGCATCGAGTGGTTTAACAGCATATACATAATTATATGCACTAGTGGCTGTTGTATTAATATAGAGCAAATTGTTTGTGGCCAATAAGGACGTTAAAGAAATAAACTTAAACATTACAGAATGATCCAATTAAAGCATCCAAGTTGAAGATCTACCTTGAGAGAATGCATCCTGATAAGAAAAACAAAGATTTGGAATTTTTTTAAATGCTGAGAGAAGAGGTTCACGAAGTGTCTTTCACCAAGTCACCAATTGCTACAGACAACAACAGAGGGCTGCAGTCATCCTACAATATCTCCCTCATGATTGGAAAGAAAGGAAAGTCACATATGATTGGTGAGGAGCTGATTCTACCAGCCATAAAGGAAGTTGTACAAACGGTTATGAAAATGGATGCAGAACCCATTTTAATGAACAGTCCAATGCCATATTGACGAGATGGTTGAGGATGTTAAAAAAAACAGGGACTTCAGAGCTTCAACAGTGCAACTTTTCCATTCAGCTGCACAAGTCAACTTTTGGAAATTCTAATATTCTTATGGTATTCATAAGGTATTGTACTCCCAGCAAAAGATGTGTTATTGATGAGTTTTTGTTTGCTAAATATTTAAAAGCTGACAATCTGAAGAGTGAGACAATCTTTTTCCACTTGGCAGAGTATTTCAACATATATAACATTCTACTTAATAACATTATGGCATTCGCTTCCGACGGTGCACCTGCAATGATTGGCAGGTGCTGCAGATTTTCAGCATTCCTGTAGCAAAAAGTTCCTAATGTATGCACTGTGCATTGTGTTCTGCACAGACAGCATCTTGTTGCAAAAAACCTCAGTAGAGAGCTTCACAAAGTTTTGAATTTGTGTATCAAACCAAACCCAATTAATTCTTGCCTTTTTTGCAATGTTATGTGAAAATGATGAAATTTTCACCCAACTGCTTTTGTATACAAAAGTAAGGTGGCTATCAAAAGGAGATTGCTTACAAAGCCTAGCTGATTTTTTGATTCAGCCATAGAGTTCCTGAACAATGTGGAATCACCACTGGGTAATAAGTTGTGGCAGTGTGAAAATCATCTGTTTTATATAGCTAACTTGTTTTCCAAATTCAATGAAGTACAGGGAAGATTGCAAGGAAAAGACATTACTATCATTCTTTCCATGCAAAGATTGAATTGGGTCACAGAAAGTTCCAGTACTTCACGAACTAGTTGTGCCTAGATCAGGAAGCCAAGGGTAGTATTTCAGACAATGACTTACTCATCATACAACACACCTTGAAAATTTGAAGAAAGATTTTTAAGGTTAGCTTTTAAGACCTTGAAAAGAAGCAGATTCCTGATTGGTTATTTCTCCATTAGACGTTGAAGCAGAAAGTACAAATGTGGAGTCTAACCTACAGGAGTAACTCATTGAAATGAGTATGGATCTTGAGGCAAAATCACTTTTTAAAGCTAAAAGCATCAGCAGTTACTGGAGTAGTGAGAAATCTGCTGCCAATTATCCAAACTTTTGGGCAGCTGCTGAGCCATTAATTCTGGCATTTCCAAGTTTGCACATGGTCGAAGCTGGACTTAACCATGTGAATGGTCTTCTGAGCAAACAGAGAAACAGGCTTAATGTGGAAGAATGCAGGGACTTGAGACTCAAACTCAAAAACCTAAAGCTCAATATTCATATGCTTGTTAAAGCCTATCAGGCCAATCCATCTTATTAGAGAAAATTAAAATATAATTTTTTTTTATATTTTATGTTTCCTAACGATTGTATTATGATGAATAAAAGTTGTTTATTTATTGAAGTTTCTAGACTATAAAGTTTTATTTATTATTTATATTCTAAGAATTTTGGGGTTGATGACAACTTTTTAAGTTCGTCAAGGGGTCAAAAACTTAAAAAAGTTAAGGAAGCCCTGCCCTAGACAAATGCGTTTGCTCTGATATTAAACAATTCACTTATAACCGATATCAAAACCATACACTTACAAGAGTATAGAGACCTATATAATTTGATCAAAACAAGAAAGAAAATTTACACTTACCACGAAGAGCCTCTGGTGCAACAAAAGCTGGTGTACCAGCAGTTCCAGAGAGGAAAGCATCTACTCCTTCAAACTGGTTACAAACCCCAAAATCTGCTATCTATGTGAGAATACAGAAGCTCTGCACAATTACGGCCCACATAAAAAACAGCAATATCACTTCATAGAATAACTGGAGAGCTTTAATTGAGTTATGAAAAATAATCGTGATAAAGTGAACTTTGTTTTCAAAATATGTAAAATTAAAGAAATAAAGTCTCTGAACAACATACTGTTTGTAATTTCAAATCTTTGCACATTCAATATCATTGAACACTAAATTAGTACTGGTTAAAAAATAATTCTGAGCCCATATCTAGACATTCTTTACAAGTTTGCCAATTTACTAAACAACACTATGATCAACTAAAATGCCACCAAATGCAGATTAATAAAAAGAATAAATTAAAACAGTGACTGTACTGAGGCTTGCTCATTCACATATCACAGTTCTTTATTTGTAGTTGCATGGTTTAAGTGTTGCTTGGGAAAAACTTGCAAACACTTTCGTCTTGACAGAGTTGTAACATTGGGTCACAGTCCTATAACTGTATCTATGTATGGTAACATAAAAGATACACCTAACATAAAACCTGTTGTAAAGAATACATTATGTACTTGATGTAAACTATGGACATCTAATTGCTAGTGAAAGTAGGCAGCATTCACCACAAATGACATGTAAGTACTGAGCTATTATTAGCTTTACAAGCACATTTTTAACAATACATTACAGACAGAACTGTATGGTTACATGAGATCTGTTTTCCAGTATGTCAATCCAAAGAACAGTTAATATGCTCATCCTTATCTTTTACCACTTCTGGAACATATAAAATGAAATACTTTGCCATCAATTGAAGAATACTTGTGATAATCTAATTTTGATACTGATAGGAATTAAACCCAAGATTTCTCACAAACCAGTGAGTGCTCTAACAACTGAGCAAAATGGTTAATACATCAGCAATTGCTAGTAACTAGCAAGGCACTTTTCAACAACTCAAACTACCATACACCGGCCTTTACCTTTACTATAAAATTAGTATGTAAAATAAATTTATTAAAGGAAGTCATAAGAAACTTTATAAGAGAAAATTTGATTCAGAAGTGTGAATTTTTTATTTTAAAATCCTTTTAAAACATAAGTGTGATTTAAAATATGATAATACATTAATGTCTTACTCAAAGATCACTCTAACACATCCAAAATATCCATTAATCAATAAAATATTATAATTCATCTTACAGGAGAAAATACAAAGTCTGTGTATTTTCAAAAATTAATAAACCTGGAGATATTACATTCACATACCAGTATATTGTCTTGATCATCAAGAAGAAGGTTAGATGGTTTGATGTCTCTGTGGATGATTTTCTGATAGTGAACTGACAGAATAAATAAAGAGCTTGTTAACAGAAGCATGATTTACACCATCTTTGTAATGTAACCTAAACTATGTAGATAATAAACTGGTATAACAGAAAGTTGTCCTTATTATCAAGAAGGTTAGTTGTCATTGTGGAATATTTTCTGATGATGTGCCAATCGGTGAAAGAATGGCTTCTGCCATACACAAAAATAAACATGAAAAAATGATTATGTTTTATTACTCAGTCACCACAGAAATCAAAAGTGACATCTCATTTTATAAGGGTGAGAAATAAACCATTTATAAATAATATTAAGAAATGTCCACAAACATATACTTAAAATAAATCTTCACAAAACAAGTTACATTAGTTAGAATGTTTATAAAACAAAAATGTCTCTAAGATTTGCATGGGTGAGGGAAAAAAGTTTCCTCTGTTATTATAAATATTTTATTTAATACAGTGCCTCATTTAATGTAGAATCATTAAGTGGTTTAATAGTAAATCTTCACAACCCCTCATTATTCAAGTTTAACATTTAAAGATGTTTTACATATCAATCTTGCTTACAATTTCTGAAAAACATGAACCTAAGAATTCCCTATGAAATAAAGACAAACTAAGATATAATTAGATATATCTATCTGTTTTAATAAGTGTATTTATGTCATTCTATTCCTTTCAAGTTATCTTACAATATTCTTTATAGCTAATAAAAAAAAGAAGTGTCTAGAAATACAGTCTCGGTTCTTTAATTTCCAAATGCTAAAGAACCAGTAATAGTGTGAGGAGATGGACAAGGCTGAAAAATACTAGCGATATTCTTAAAAATACAATAATTTGGAAGTATTTCTAGTCAAAAATTAAATTGTTTATAGACAGGCTGTTTATTAAATTATGTTAATAAGTTGTAGAGGATGGCATTCGAATGTAAAACAGTGTATACACAGCGTGGTCACAAGCAAATAGACACCGCCTTTTCAGAAAAAATGAA
>NW_013668377.1:80791-82460 GCF_000517525.1 Limulus polyphemus | reverse complement strand
TAAAATGGCAAGAAACCTTCCTCCAATATTCGACGTATTTTGCAAAATCTATGTTGCCAACGCACTCCACTAAGCTCGATCTCCCACCAACCAAAACAACTCCCCAATCCATCACGTTGAAACCACCATGCTTCACAGTTGGCTGCAATCTGTTGAGCCAAAACTCTTGGTGAGACATTCTCCAGACCCATATCCCTCCACTGTCCGAGTCTTGATTTGTCTGAGAACAATACGGTCTTACAAAAGTCCAGAGGCTTGGTCATCATATCACTTGCCTACTTCTTTCGTCTGACCATGTTGGCAGGTCTAAATAAGTGCTTCCGTCTAGCTGCTCTGCAACGATAACCCAATCTGTGGAGAATCCGTTGAACAGATTTCGGGCTCAAATCACCAACTTTGGCCACTTCCGTAGTCGTTAATCTGGGATCCATTTCGATGCTCCTCTTGACAGCCCTCTTTGTCCTCTCCGATGGACCAGGACGACCCGGACGCAGCTCAGTTGTTTCCTTGCCATGTTTCCTGAACTGCATGATGATTCTGTTGACTGTCGAAAGCGGGATTCCCAAATTCTGCGAAATTTTCCGCTGACTTATTCCACCATCTGCTTGACCAACTATCCTTCCTCTAACAAAATCTGACAATTCGAGAGAACCTTGAGTTCTAGGCATGTTGTAGCACAAGATAAATTTGTGTGCGGACCATTTTAATTTATATAGTGCTCTGTGAACAGATATTAGTTAGCATAAATCAGTTAAATGAAGAAAAATTAGGTGTCTATTTACTTGCGATCACTCAGTATATATGCATCAAGTTAGGCCTGATAAAAATACATGTTAGTCAATCAAAATATCACCTTATTACTATAATTTTTTCAATAGATTGTCCATAAAATACAGGATTTTATCTTCAGTTACTACCTGTTAACAATGTCTTGAAGCTTGCAACAGTTACATTACAAGAATTCATAAAAAAACTAACTACTATTTCTTTAAAAATAAAAAAACAAATAAAATGCCACGCAAAAAGTTACATTTATTTGTATTTAATCGTCTTATTACTAAATATGTAAAAATTACGATAGCTAGATAAAAACTACAGACAGTATTTGAAAACATAATGAAAACTACTATTTTGAAAAAATAATTACTGTGACGAGAAATACCTCAAAACAATACTGAAAATACTAGCCGATAACTTACCTATGTCATTATTTCCAAAATTAAATTACCTTAGTTTACTATATGGTGAAGTAAAACCGACTCAAATCCTATAGATAATACAGTTACCCGTTATCGGCCTTAGCATTTGAAAATAAACAGTCGGAATCAGTTCTCTTATAACTGCCTAAAAAGTCATGGTTTTAAATAACAAATTGACGCTAAAGATAAACTGAAAGGGGTAAGAAACCTTTGCTGTGTATATTAACTAACAAAATTAGAACACCAAAAATGTACACATGGTTTATGTACGTTACAATAATCATCTCTTTTTTTTTCTACTTAAATACTTTAATTCCGCACTAAATATAACATCTTTTTTTGTCTCGTTTACCCACACACACACAAAATGCTTAATCATATTCATTAATTGTTTGTTTTGTTTTTGAATTTCACGCAAAGTTACACGAGGGCTATCTGCGCTAGCCGTCCCTAATTTAGCAGTGTAAGAC
>NW_013668377.1:79086-79949 GCF_000517525.1 Limulus polyphemus | reverse complement strand
CACGTTTGGTGGGATGGAGATTCGAACCCGCGACCCCCAGATTGAGAGTCGAGTGCCCTAACCACCTGGCCATGCCAGGCCATATATTCATTAATGTCTAATTAATTGTTTCAGAATATAAATATTTATCCGAACAAAAGTATTCTACCTTTTTAAAAGATAATTTTCTTCCACTTAAACTACCCATCGTCATTAACCTTAACCGTGTTACTAAATCTTATTATCACACAAAAAAGTTCGTTAATACCATTTACACAACATCCATAATAAAACACTTACGGTACTCAATGCCCATTACAATGTTTCGAAAGTACTTCCACGCCTGTTCTTCAGAAAGGACACTCTCTGTTGGTATATCAATCACCGCCCTGTAGATGAAGCCACCAGAATAAATTATATCTTCATTTGTCACAACAACACTCGATTTACAAAAGTTCAATAAATTACACAAAATCAAGAACCCTTTCGAAGAGTAATTATCAGATGAAGAGGTCGTCAAAGCTCTTGCTGTTTTTCATATCAAACATCTTATAATGACTAGCATAGAATACCCGCGTTCCTCTGCGGAGTTCAAAGACCTTTCATGATTTACAGAGGCTCTAATGTACCGATCAAGCTCCTCCATTATCTCCAATGGCTTCTATAGCTATCTGAAGGAGGTTTGTGTCCGAAAAATACCCAGTTGAGACAATCGTCCATGGTATCTGGGTGGGATATGAACACAGTTTCAGATTCTTGAAAGGACCAGAAACTTAAAATTCGGGTTCAGCGACCCTGAACACTTACTCCTATAATGGTTGGAGATGGCTTGAATGGGTAATGAAGAAAAACTTTAATATAAGTTTAACATAACAGCAAATGTA
>NW_013668377.1:51656-78152 GCF_000517525.1 Limulus polyphemus | reverse complement strand
ATACTGATACATAATTTGTTTTTTTAAAGTGATTTTCAATGCATATGGATAGCACTTGTGATATGAAAATTTAACCTGATAAAACTCATGCACAAGTATTTATTCATGGCTTATTACCTCCGCCACCGAAAGTGACTGAGGTTATGTTTTCATCCCCTGTTTGTGCGTTTGTAAGCAAGATTTCTCGAAAATGGCTCAATGGATTTGGACGTTAGTTGGTATACAATTGGACTATGGTCCAACTTAGAAGTGATTAGTTTTTGTAGGGGCAAGATGACAGCAAGGTCACGAAAATCCAAAAAATCCTTATCCGTTAAAAATGGGGACCGATTTTTTATACTATTTTTGCTCGATAAATCAGCCAAAATGATCGAATTTTGTTGAAACTTTGTGAACATATGTAGAATATTATTCCTCATTGTCCTGCCCAAAAATCTGTGTCCCTTGATAAAGACGGATATATACGGATACATTTTCGTATTTTTTTATAGCTAAATATGATCAACGCTGTGTGGCGGAGGTATGCGTTTTACGGGGTGCCCCTTTGGTTGCTTTGTGGTTTTATCAATTAAATTGTGCAACAACAGCTTGTAAATATAAATATACTTTACTGGGACGACTGTGAGCAACAGTCTTGATAAAGCACCTGGGACTTATTCTCAACAACTAAGTTACACAGCCATTTCAACTACAGTTACTGCATTTTCAAGTTACATTAATAAAGTTAATGTAAAATCTTGAGTAGAGCCATCGAGGTTAAAATCAACAACTAAGTTACACAGCCATTTCAACTACAGTTACTGCATTTTCAAGTTACATTAATAAAGTTAATGTAAAATCTTGAGTAGAGCCATCGAGGTTAAAATCAAATTCAGAGGATCTCTAACTTTGCTATAGGTACAGTATTATTTTATAAAACATGTATATGGAATTAAGAAGAAAATATATCTAAATCACGTTGATTGGTGTGAATTCAGTTTAATAGTTGCCCACCAAAATTAGAGGTATCTGTAAAAATATCAATGTTTGGTTGCATTGTTTCATAACGTCCAAGTTTAGTGAGTCGTATATTCATTAACGTAGCAGTGAAAAATATAAAATTTCAGAGTATAGAACTACACAACACTAAACACTCTGATAAAGAAAAAACAATATTATAAAACAGCACTTACAGACATCTAACACCTGACAGAAAAATGACAGAACAGAGAGAGAGAGAGAGGGGTAATAATAATAATAATATTAACTTCCGATCTGAGTAAGCTATGTACTTAGAGCGAAACTAAAAACCAATGTATAACTAAGTAAATATAGGTTTCTACTTGTAAAGATTAAAATGCATTGTTTCTTCAGGGGGTACCCTCACTGTTAACAATAATTTCGCCCATAATCGGCCAGCGTAGGCGACTTAGGTTAGTTTTATATACAAATTTTGTTATGGATAAAACAAACCACACGATATCCAATACTCTGATAGGAAGATGACAAAGAGTGAAGTAATGTTACGGCTAAAACAAATCCCGTGATATCTGATACCCTTACAAAGAAAAATGTACTTTTACAGATAAATGAACTACCAGACATCCCACCTCTAATGGAGAGAAATCTTATGCTATAGAAAGTAACGTCTCACAACATCCAATACTCTCAGAGAGAAAAATACAATATTAAAGAAAGAGTTATCACACGATATCATCCTTTTAAAGAGAATATAATGTTACACGGAAGCAACCGCGCGAATAATTTGATAAACAGAAACGTAATATTAGAGAGAGAAGTTACAGTAGATTCAGTATTACAGAAACAGCTACTAAATTATGGTAGTTCTCCCGTCAGTTTGTAGAAGACAGTATACAAGAACATCAAAGTTCCTTTCCATCAGCTCTATATTAAATAAGCTAAATTACAAATATCCACTGTGGAAGAAATTAATGTATTTTTCTGCGTGCATTTAAAGAAATTTCTTCAGTCGGTTATAATTCTTCTGGGGAAATGATAGTATTATGATTCTTTGTCAAATGAAGTATTTCTTGAAACATTTTATCAGTTTGTGTTTGAATACCAAAGAAATAATCACCTGACATTGGTTTTGAATGACAGTATTATCAACGTTTTCTCAATCTTATCTCTGTGCAACCTTTTCCAAAAGCATGAGAAAACATGCTCGACAGATTAGAGTTAATATATTTTTTTCATTTTATCACGTCTCTTAAGTTACTAAATATATATTTATCTTCTTAACATTAATGCCTTATCTGATTAATCTAAATGTCTATTCGGCTTATTCAAAATAACTCTTGACTATTCTTGTAAGCCTTTAATACCTTCTATAACTATAGAATTATACTAATAAAATATTATTATTTAGACTTTTTCTTGCAGAATATCGTTGTCACCATAATTCCTTGTCACATTTTGCAGAAGGAAATCAGTTACATGCTTTAAATAATCATTAATCTCGTACAAGAAAATAATATTCTACATGATAACACTTACGTAATGAGCATCATCTTCTTCATTATATGCAAGTTTAACGATGCCATAAGAACCCTAAAGAAAGAGAAAGGCGTAGGTAGTATTCTTGCATTAATATTTACTTCTCATTTGATTAATATTTAAATCAAATTTTTTCAAGCTTTATTGTTCTTTTTCTTTTATTGTAACGAAAGATATAATGCTTGTTATTTTATTAATGTATTGTTCCGGTACTTTCATGACGTCTGTTTGTTTGTAAGATAGAAAGTTTCTCTTTTTTGGGTTATATTGAAAATCTTAGTTCTAACAACAAATAAGATTTTAGTAACATCTTAGTCACTTCTGTCACCATTTGAGTAATCGTTAAAAAACTTAAAACTTACATCAATACTTGTTCTCATTAACTAAGTTTTCAAGTAAGAGTGAAATGAGTTATAATTTCTCGTTCTGTAATGTAATTCTCCACTGCAGTCTTGTTTAAATATAAAGTATTTTGTCAAAATCAAGAATTTTCCTTCAAATTCAGAGGATCTCTAACTTTGCTATAGGTACAGTATCAAATTCAGAGGATCTCTAACTTTGCTATAGGTACAGTACTTAAGTTCAAATAAACTTTTTCTTCGTTTGCACCCCAAAAATGTCCCTAAAGAAGCACAACATCCTCAATATTTCAAAATTATTACCTATTTGTAACACGCGACCAGTGAATTTTATGTTGAACTAATCACCAGTCAATTGATTTTTGTCCAACACCTGGTTCTATCCAAATGACATGAAAATGGGTTGTGGGAGATATTGTCACACCTCCAGTAGTTGAGAAAATAATATGGATTTTATACAAAACCTTTGGGTTTATATGAAGTTCAGCATTCAGAATCCCCATCTTGAAAATCGGTTCTTGTTTGTTTGTTTTAGAATTTTGCCCAAAGCTACATAAAAGATATCTGCGTATAGCTGTACCTAACGATATGTGGCCAAGCAGTGGGATTTTACCGTCGCTCTTGGGTCGAACACACGGCCCCCAAAGCGCCAAGTACGTTTTTTCGACAGCGGGTCACGGTGCGAGCCATGAATCACTAGTCACAGTTCAAGCACGTTAATATTACGCCAAGCGCGCGCCTCATTATAAGCATATAATTAAAAAAATGATTAATTTTATGCAAAACGTTTTCAATAAATGTATATTATGCGCACGTGCCCATACAGCATCAGCTCGCTTCAACATCAACGGTAAGTTGACGATAATTTTGACTGTCAAAAAAGCGGTATAGGACTTGAAGATGTAATGTTTAGGTAAATAAAATTCTAGAACCAAAAAGGTAGCAAAAAATTGATAATCTACAAAATATGATAAACTTACCAAACATCCCGGCTCTTTTCATTAGCTTCTTTTTAGACAAGATTTTCATAGCCTAAAATATATATATATAGATATATATACAACATATTATACAACATTATTCCTCTTTTCTCTCTAGTGTAGTATATTATACAACATTATTTCTCTTTTCTCTATAGTGTAGTGATATTATACAACATTATTTCTCTTTTCTCTATAGTGTAGTGATATTATACAATATTATTTCTCTTTCTCTCTAGTGTAGCATATTATACATTATTTCACGTTATTTGGTACCTGATGATGACAAAACCTTGTCGAAACGTTGTACATTTGCTGTTATGTTAAACTTATATTAAAGCTTTTCTGCATTACCCATTCAAGCCATCTCCAACCGTTATTAGTCTCAAAATGGGTTCCTCGTCATCGAACCTACTTCTGTACTCCATCATGCCTAGGTGACCTTTCGGGCGCGTACTATCCCCCCCCTGGTAAGGGGTTAAGACATACAGATAAGGACTCCCCTCCCCCTTCCTGACACCTCTTGTTCGCCTGCCAAGTGTTTGGTTCTGTAGCTCCAAAATTGTTGGAGCTGTTCGCAGACAAACAAACGAATTTAAAAACACACAACATGAATTAATACAGGATGCGTAACGCTATGTTATTCTAAAATTAATATAAATAAGTTTATTTTTCTTACAGTTACACAGTTTTTAAAACAAATAATCAAACCACATTAAGAAGATGGTTCCACTCGATCTTGCTAATGAATGTAGGATGAAAGTATCACTTCTAGTCATTATTTGCATTTATATTGCTATTGAAATAGAAACTGTAGAAGTGGGTTTGATCAAACCAACTTAATGTGTGTAATACCTATCTGTGAAGCAGCTTAGTACGCAAAATTACCTATGCTGTTAGGTGATTAATTAACCACAGTGTTGTTAAGGTCGGAAATATACAAGTAATAATTTGTACTAAGACACTTGTATAATTATACGGGAAGTGTTAACGTGAGATTGCTTTTAATGTAACTTTAAACAATCTGGACTAATATCCTAAAGATAAATCATGTTGCTAATAAAAAACAACAGATTTTTTTCCTGTTTGCTAGACTTTTATGGAAACAACAAAAATCACTTGTATGGTTAAGGCCATGTGCAGGCTAAACAAAATCGCATCACTTTTAAGGAACAACTACTATATAAGTAGTCCAATTGACTTTCGTGTTATCACGTCCATTATAATAAAAACAAAACCACTTAAAGCGAATTAACGTAACAGATGCACGGTAAAACTATTAAAAGGCCTTAAAATACACCACGCTTTAAAGTTACGGTTTTGAGTGCCAAAAGATGGTGAAGCATTATAAACCAACACTTCTAACACTTGTGATAAAAATCCGTTAGTCTTGGTTCGTCTTGAACTTTGCGCAAAGCTACTCGGGGGCTACTTGAGCTAGCTTTCCCTAATTAAACAGTGACAGACTAGAAGGAGGGCAACTAGTCAACATCACCCACCACCAACTCTTGGACTACTCTTTTAACAACTACGGAATAGTGGGATTGACCGTCACTTATAACGCTCCACGGCCGAAAGGGTAAGCGTGTTCGATAACAGAGATTCAAACCCACGACCCACAGATTGCGAGTCGAACGCCCTAACCACTAAAAATCAGTTAGTTTACAAATTTTTCTTTTTTATCTTTTTTTTCTTTTCTCGGATTCTTCTTACTTTGACTTGTGAGAGACAAAGACAGATCGGAAGTGGTATTTTCATGCACCTGTAATTTATAGTTATGAAGACCAAACTGAGAAGCACTTTTTGTTTATTTGTTTATAGTTAAGCACAAAGCGACACAGTAGACTATCTGTACTGTGCTAACTACGGATATAGAACCCCATTTTTTAGCGTTATAAGCCTTCAGAACTTACAGCTGAGCCACTAGAAACAGGGTAATGTGAAATAAATAAACAAGTAAGACATCTATAATCTAACATGAAGTTAAGTATCTACTATACATATTTTCAAATAATTAAAGTTATAGAAAATATTTCGTGTATCTGTTTGTGAAATTATATAACCAAATAAATCACTTACCCTTTCTCTAGAAGTTCAAAAACTAAAAAGAAAACAAAAAACGAGAATTAGCGATATAATCCAAGAAGGTAGAGTAAAGAAACATTTCTGGTTAACCTTTCTTACTCATTCTCATAAAACTCCTTTAAAAACTATTTTTATACAAACTATTTCCAATCAACGGATAACGGCACGGTAAAACAGACGGAAAATGGAGTAATACATTTCCCAAGCTCCATATAAAACCTTTCCCAAATGTAACGTATAATGTTATCGACAAGTTACCTTAAAAACGTCGTTCATATAACTAGAATTGCCATCACCTGGTAAGTAATCTGGAGATCACTAAGCCACTGAGAACCGTCTACTGAATATTAGCATATTGATGGAAACACTCCTCCAAGCAGGGGGTATTTAATCAACTGGCACAACACCACACCCACATGTCTTCTGAAGATGGATTGCTCGAGGACAGCCAGAAAATGTGCGAAAATCCAAAATAAGACTAATACTATTCAAAAGTTAAGATAAACGTAAGTGTTAGCCTTTAAATAATCAAATCACGATAATTTTAATATGCGAAAATCCAATATAAGACTAATACTTTTCTAAAGTTAAGATAAACGTAAGTGTTAGCCTTTAAATAATTAAATCACGATAATTTTAATATGCGAAAATCCAATATAAGACTAATACTTTTCAAAAGTTAAGATAAACGTAAGTGTTAGCCTTTAAATAATTAAATCACGATAATTTTAATATGCGAAAATCCAAAATAAGACTAATACTTTTCAAAAGGTAAGATAAACGTAAGTGTTAACCTTTAAATAATTAAATCACGATAGTTTTAATATACATGGTTTGTTCGAATTTATGCACAAAGCTACACAATGGGCTATCTGTGCTCTGCCCACCACGCGTATCGAAACCCGGTTTCTAGCGTTGTATAATATACCTGGAAACAAACTGTGTTATCCAATGTCTTCACACTACTAATAAAAACTAATAATGTTGTTTGACTTGATTACACTAGAGGGAAACAACAAATAATAGTATCTGATGACTCCATGCTTGCACAAAAAACATATATTACCATCTGATGTGACTACACTACGAAAAAAAAGTAATAATATTTGGTGCAACCATGCCTCAGACAAAAAAAAAACATATAACGTCATCTTATATGACTACACAACTGAAAAAAAACATATACTAATACTTCATGACACCATGCCTTGGGAGACAAATCATGTTATTTGATGTCACTGAACTACTGAGAAAAAACAAGTTGTAGTGCTTGATGATACCATGACTCAAACAAAATACACTTATAATGCCATCTGATGTGGCTACACTACTGAAAATAACAGAAAAACAAGGAGTAATGGTATTTGAAGGCACCATCTCTTGGACAAAAAAACAACAAAAAACAATAAGTCATCTGATATGACTACACTACTGAGAAGAAACAACTAATGGTAGTTGAAGGCACCATCTCTTGGACAAAAAAACAACAAAAAACAATAAGTCATCTGATATGACTACACTACTGAGAAGAAACAACTAATGGTATTTGAAGGCACCATCTCTTGGACAAAAAAACAACAAAAAACAATAAGTCATCTGATATGACTACACTACTGAGAAGAAACAACTAATGGTATTTGAAGGCATGGTGTCTTGGCAAAAGAAATAAATCATGTTACTGATGTGACTACACTGCTGAAAAAAATAAATAACAATATTTCATGACACCATGCCTCAGTACAAAAATATGTTATCTAAGGTGATTACACTACTGAAAAAAAAATCAATGTCTCAGACATAAAAACAAATAATGTTATCTGATGTGATTACAGTGCTGAAAAGAAAACAAGTAGTAATATCTGATAATACCATGTCTCAAAAAATCTTCTTATTTGATGGGACTACAATCCCCCCCCCCCAAAAAAAAACCAACAACAACAGGTGACAATATTTGACAACACCTTGCCTCAGTAACAAAAAAAAAACATATACTTCCACATGATGTAACTACGCTACTGAGAGAAAAGCAAATAAGGTATTTGATGGCACTGTGCTTTGGTAAACAAAATCATGTTATTTAATGTGATTACTCTAGTGAAAAAAAAGCAGGTAGTAATATTTGAGGACACCATGCCTCAGACAAAAAACATGTAATGTCATCTGATGTGACTACAATATTGAGAAATATAATTAATAGTATTTGATTATATCATGTCACAGAAAAAAAAAACAGATCATATTATCTGATGTGACTATACTACTGCAAAGAAAAGTAATAGTATTTGATGACATTATGTCTTGAAATAAAAATATAATCTCACATGATGTCAATACAATACTGAGAAAACAAAAATAAATTTTATGTCTTAATGAATTGTTTTTATATTTGATGTCACTATAGTACTGAGAAAAAACAAATATTGGTCTCTGATGACACTGCACAATTGAAAATTTTAACAATAATATTATTACCTTATGTTACTACATTATAGAGAAAATAAAAAAATATGGTATTTTATGTCATTACACCAGTGAGAAAATATGTATTTGATATTACCTTTGAAGAAACAAGCTTATCTGTTTTACTACACTATGGGGGGAAAACACAAATAATGTTCTCTATTTTCATTACAAAGAAGAAAAAAAAATGTTATCTTATGTTACTAAACTATGGAAAAGAAGTGAAATAATTTTGCCTCATGTTACTGCACTATAGAGAAAAGAGAAATAAGGTTGTATAGTATACTACACTATAGAGAAAAGAGAAATAAGGTTGTATAATATCACTACACTATAGAGAAAAGAGAAATAAGGTTGTATAATATCACTACACTATAGAGAAAAGAGAAATAATGTTGTATAATATACTACACTATAGAGAAAAGAGAAATAAGGTTGTATAATATTACTACACTATAGAGAAAAGAGAAATAAGGTTGTATAATATCACTACACTATAGAGAAAAGAGAAATAAGGTTGTATAATATCACTGCATATAGAGAAAAGAAAACAATGTTGTATAATATCACTACACTATAGAGAAAAGAGAAATAATGTTGTATAATATACTACACTAGGGAGAAAGAGAAGTAATGTTGTATAATATCACTGCACTATAGAGAAAAGAGAAATAAAGTTGTACAATATACTACACTAGGGAGAAAGAGAAATAATGTTGTATAATATTACTACACTATAGAAAAAAGAGAAATATTGTTTTATGATGTCATTAAATTAAGAATAAGCAAAATAATGTTGTCTTGTGTGACTACACTATGGAGAAAAGAGAAATAATGTTGTCTTGTGTGACGACATTATGGAGAAAAGAGAAATAATGGTACCTTATGTAACTACATTATGGAGAAAAGAGAAATAATGTTACCTTATGTAACTACATTATGGAGAAAAGAGAAATAATGTTGTCTTGTGTAACTACATTATGGAGAAAAGAGAAATAATGGTACCTTATGTAACTACATTATGGAGAAAAAAGAAATAATGTTACCTTATGTAACTACATTATGGAGAGAAGAGAAATAATGTTATATCCTGTCACTACACCACACTAAAGAAGTAAAGCAAATAATGATTATCAACTCTTTGGAATAAAATATATTGATAAATTAAATAGCTGGTGAGCAAATACTATGTGCCAATATATGCATATAGTTCATGACACATACAGTGTCATATGTATCACTATACATGCACAGTCATATATTTAGTACATGTTAAGAAACCTAAAGTGTTGAACCTAGCTGGAAAGCTGAATAGATTTAAAAGTGTGTGTACCTAAAAGCAACACTAAACTGTTTTTTACAGTTAAAGCCATATAAATTTTCACTTGGTGACTATCTCTGCCCAAATATCCATTTCTCATCTGAATTACCTGTATCTGAGCAAATGAGCACTACCTGAAACTCCATTTCTCATCTGACTCACTGTGACGGATTTACTATTATATATTTATTCTAATATCGATATTTATATTTAGAAATGTACATAACTTATACTGTTAAATCTGTATTATGAAATTCCCGCCTATTCTCTAAAGTCGTAGAAGATTCTAGAGTGTAAGAATCAACAATATATGTGTGTACGTAAACGCAAGTGTGGCTTTGTATTGTTACGTAACCTGAAGTTTCGAGAATCTCTCCACACGCCTATAAATATAACCAACGTGATGCGCGAAAAACAGTATATGTTACTGTTTTACTGTAGTTGGTGTGCTATAAACTTCAGAAGCTATAACTGTGATTGTTATAACACTTATTAATTGGGAAACTTAAGATATTTGACCAGGAACACTTATAAAGTTCGAACATTACAAACATTACATTCAGTGGATTCAAATCAGACATTAGTGCTTTTTACGAAAACATTACTTAACTTCATGGGTGGAAAAAATCGGCGTGTGATCAGTGAATACCACAAAACTAGCTAGCTCCCTATTAAGTGAATTGTACCTACGTCAACTTGAAATTAACTCGCTCATCGTGAACTCTCGATAAGATTTCAAGGAAGTTCCAGACTAGAAAGAAGACTTTGTATTGCTTGTAAGTTTGTAAAACTTTTGTACATAAATCATTGTTTGTAATAACTGTTATTGTAAATTGTGTTATTGGTTGTATATTTAAAAATATTTGTATTAAAAAAGAGAACTGTGTGTATCAATCTTGTTTATAAATATCCTAAATTGGATACATATCGGTATTTATTTAACTACTAAATCCAAAGTACAATTTAACTCGGTTTTAGATTATTTGAAATTGTAATACGTAACAACCACCTATATCTGAGCACTTCCCGAATCTTCATTTCTCATCTGAACAGGTGAGCACTGCCTGAAACTCTATTTCTCATGTGAACCACCTATGCCTTACAAGTGAACACTGCTCAGATCTCCATTTCTCGTTTTAAAACACCTATATCTTAGCAAATGAGCACTCCCCGAAACATTTCTCATCTGACGATGTTAAGGATATTGTTATTTAACGTGACTTTATGTTTTAATTTTACAATATTTACACGAATATATAAATGCAGATCAGAAAGAATATATAGCACAATGACATATAATTTAACTTATACATACAAGTCAAAATTAAGCAAAGGTACTTCCGAGGAAGGAAAAAAAAAGGAGGAAATAAACTGATTCTGAGCGTTAGTTACAAGCCGAGCTAGAGAGATTTGCCTAATTCCGTCTCTTTATTAAACACTGAAAACCTGGCTAACGCAATGGGTTAACTTATCTTAGGGATAAGAAGAATTGCAGGTAAGAATCTCATCCGTTTTGAATTTTCACTTTGTTTTTGTTTTTGGAAAAAGTTCTAACAACACACATTGACAACAGTACTGTTAGATCTTAGCATCGTTACTTTTTGTACAGAAATTTTATTTCCACAAGTTTTTTATTCAAGTATTACTTTTGTTTTCAAAGCTTAAATTTCCGGTCTACCTCTTAGAATTAAACCAAACTCGAGTTGTTTAAAATTATTATTTTGGTAATTGTAGCAATTGTTTAGCTTCAACTGTTTTTAGTATCGAGGAACTTCCCACCTGTGTAGTAATGACATAAAAACTGAATATTTTATAATAAGTGATTTCCATATATATATAAAAATATATATTTGTAAAATAATGCGCCACCACACTACGTACGGTAATTTTGAAGTTTTTAAATAGTAAAGTTTTATATTTCAACTTAAAACTCAGTAAATAAAACCATTAAGTCAAAGCTAATGCTGAAAACGTGCTATAAAATCATTTGAAATATAGCACATTGCTTAATCACCACTTACCCATATACAGATTGTCGTCATCAGGATCATCAAGGACCTGAAAATAAAAACATACTGCGGTGAAGTTAGCAGTAGCATTATTTCTTTGAGTGCTAAATCTTAGAAAACAGCAAATATTTATTTGACATTTTTATGCTTCAAAGTCATTCGATAATTGCGTATACAACTGATTTTAAAATACACAGTCTTCTCACAATCAAGAAATTAATTATTTGTTACACAGTCCTCAATAATGTAATGGCTTGTTACGCAATCGTACGATCTCTCTCTCTCTCTCTCTATGTACCATATCCAGACAGGACGTTGTTGACCATGGTCTTCCACAGATCTCTTCTCCTTGAGCATAAAAAAATTTCCAAAATCGTACGATAGTCAGGGAAATAACGGTTTGTTACACAGTAGTCCGACAGTCAAGGAAATAATGGCTTGTTGCATAATCGTCCGACAGTCGGAGAAATAACGGTTTGTTACATTCATTTGTTTGAAGTTAACCACAAAGCTATCTGTGCTCTGCCCACCACTGGTATCGAAACTCGGTTTATAGCGTTGTAAAGCCGCAGGCATACCGTTGTGCCACTGGAGGGGCCGGTTTGTTACACGTTCGTCCGACAGTCAGGGAAGTTATAGGAGGTATGAAAAATGTACACAAAAAATACCTTTCTAAATAAGTCAAATATATATTCTATCTAATTCTAAGAAAAATTTAACTTTCACAGGAATGTTGAAATTAGAAGACAAAATTACCTTTCACCTTTATAACTTTTGCCAAGTCACAGATACTGTATTAATATGCTTAAAGTATAAGGGCCTTTAATCGTTGGATTTTGATTGTTACTGTTATATACATTTGTAAATATAATCTCTAGAAGTGTGTACCATATATACATAATATACAAATATTTGTTTGGGTTTAGTTATTTGAGAGCAAAGCCACATTGGGCTTTCTGCTGTGCCCATCGCGGGGAACCGAACCCCGAATTTTAGCAATGCAAATCCGTAGACATATGTGGGACATTAGAATCAAACTAAGCATGACAGTAACTGATTAGCTAAACAATCCAGTATTCTGGGTGAACAGTAACTTTATATTATAGGTTTGAAGACTGACACTTATATTTGTGAAATAACATGAAAAGATAGATTTTTGTTATATATATATAACAATCTCGTTTGGATTATACGAAATACCCGTTCAAATATTTTGTACATATAAAAAGTAAACGTGTTTACCATTTTTAAAATAAACTATAAATGTTTTTTGTAAAGCACAAAGCTAGATAAATAATTATCTGTGCTCTGCCTACTGCGTGTATCTAAACCGCTTTACCGCTGAGCCAACGAACGTGTAATATGTGTATCACAAACTTGATACTTGTATACACACAAAGTGTCTGTGACACAAGTTGTAACAAAATTGAAGCAACTTATAAAGAATTTCAAGAATACTACACGAACTTGAAGCAGTTTAATTATTTTATACCAAACGTGGTCCCACTGTAAAATTACAAAGTATCATCCAATTTTAAGTGCGTGGCATGAGTTTTTTTATGTCTTAGCACAACATTTCTTATGTTTTCACTTATAACAAGAAGGAATCCTCAATAGCCGCAGTAATTGAAATTCTTTTAGGTAGAATTAGAGTAAATTAATCTACGAGGCCTTTATTTCCTTTTTCATTATCTATATTTTAGTGCTCCAGCAATACAAAGCGTGGGGCGCGCGTATACCCGATTCGATTTTATTATTCATCAGAATCTCTAGAAGCCTACCCTCAACTTGTAATTCTTTTAGGCAGGCTTAGAATAAATTAATCTGTAAGACCTTAGATGTGGTGAAATGCATCATTCAAAAGGGTTTTGACCTCCTAAGTCTCCAAAACTGCAATTAGATCTCAAATCGATGAAGAGACGACGGAGCTATGAGCTAAAAGTTTCTTCTTGGAAAAAAAAGAAAAAGCAAATAAAACTCAGATCCGTACCATGAGCAGGTCATCCGCAGCTAAAACTTAGACCGCATTGTTTCATCAGTTCGGTACTCTCACTGCTAACGATATGATTCAGAAGAAAATATCTAAAGTTTGAACATTTTACTTATAAAGTGACACTAAAACAATAATAAAACAACTGTTTGGGCATACTGTATTACTTTTAGCTTAAATGATTCAGACGAAACTATGTTTAAAGTTTGAATGCTTCAGATTAATATGGAATACAAACAGTCCATTTCAATACTATCGCTTTGTAAGATAAACTAACGTACAGTCATATATGTAAGATATTATTTTTATGTGATGCTTACGATATATATATATATAGGGTTTGAATATTTTACATTACTGCAAAAAATAGTTCTCTAGGTAGATTATGAATAATAAGTTCTGATCAGAGTAAGCTATGTACTTAGAGCGAAACTAAAAATCAACCTGGCCATCAGTATAGCTAATTAAATACAGATTTCTTACGTGTTTGCTTATAAAGATTAGATTGTACTGTTTCATCGGTTGGGTAGCGTCATTGCTAATGCTATGGCTCAGAATAAAATATTTAGTGTCTGAACATTTTTACGTATAAAGCGACACGAAATAGTTCTTTTCAGGATGACATAGAATGTAGGTTAAATCAGTGTAGGGAAATGCATATGATGCCCAGGATAAAGATATGGAGCTGTATAAAGCTGGACTGTGTATAGATGGACGTTACACCACGACGTTTATAGATTTGAGTTGTATATCACACTGCAGCATGTGCATAGGTGGGCAGCACAGCATCACACCACAGACTGCCCCCGCCCCACACACAAATATACACTGATGCAGTTCCTTTTGCATCAATATAGGGGCTCTAACCACTTGGGTTTGTGTACAGACAGACAATACAGTGCGGTTTGTATGTAAACAAACATCAGAACACAGCCTACATAAAACTGGATTTCGGAACATACAGGCATCACACCGCGGCTTGTATAAAGCTGGACGTTACACCACGACTTTTATATATTTGGGTTGTATATCACACTGCGGCTTGACAAAGAACAGCCCAAGAGATGGCGGTGAGTAATGTTTCCTAGCAGCCTTCCTTCTAGTCTAAAAATTAAAAATGAACGACAGCTAGCGCAGATAGCGCTCAAGTAGCGAAATTCAACAAAACAAACATTTTTAACCTGACTTACTTGTACTGTATTCCAAACGAGTAACTTCATATAAATCTTACAAGAGAGAAATCACATGGATATAACATGCATTACCTCAATCAGCTTGACTATGTTTGGGTGATTCAACTTCTTTAAGATCGCAATCTCCCTGTATATCTGCACCAATGGATGAGGGACTTGTCGTCTTCCATCACGACCCGGTGGTTGTCGACCTTTATACAGTAAAGGTATTCTTAACCAAATAATATTAGTTTAACACATTTTAACAACCCATGATATTTAAAGTGATCTAAAATTCATACAAGAACGAGTTGTATAATTTTATCAAATACTGTTAATGTACTGAAACGTATATAATTAAGAATAACAAATATGAAAATTCTAACAAATATCGAACTGTATTTTAGAGGACCATTTTGAAAGCTATGACGTAACAGATATCACCATTTTAAATGTGAATATCATAGTTCGGTATTTTGATGGAGAAGAAATCTTTATTTCTACACTGATCAAATTTCTTGTGGGTTTTCCTGACCTCCTCATGAGTAATATGTTACTTTTGTTTCTATTTTACCAAATAGTGAAGTGATAGTTGTACTTGATACAAGAAGATAATAAGGCTTAGTATGTGACTCAGGCTCTTTTGGAGATGGCTTGAATGGGTAATGAAGAAAAACTTTAATATAAGTTTAACATAACAGCAAATGTACAACTAATAATTGTTGGAGACGGCTTGAATGGGTAATGAAGAAAAACTTTAATATAAGTTTAACATAAGCCAATATTAGCCTCAAAGTGGGTTCCTCTTCATCGAATTTGAATAACTCCTAATATGTTTTGTGTATGTTCCCAAAATTTTGCAAGCTTTCAGTAAGCATTAAGTCTTTTGTAAACAAAACATTATAATTTTTTATACAGTATATTCACTAAAAATATCTCCATGAATATATGGAACCAAAGTATTGACTGTCCAAGTGCAAAGTGATCTTCATGTTAATATTAATAATACTTTTCTTCATATGAAAATTTTCAAATTTCATTTGCATAATTTCTAAAATCTCCTAAATAAATTTCAAATTTTTTTTTGAAGAAAACTTTATATTTTGTCTTTTATTTCCTCTATGCTAACACTATACAAAGTTGTTCAATTTGATTGACCTTGTAACTAAAATAAAAAAATATGAAATAAATCTAAATTACCTTTTCTTTTTCTAGAATGACTGTAAATTGTAACTTAAAATTACATATGTTTATACTTAAATTTTATTGTTTTATTGCCCTTTGAACCATGTCTAACTAGTAATCTTACCACACAAGTTGTAAACCATTTGGTGAATGTGTAGTTCATGTTACCTTATCAAATTATTTAACGCATGGTAACTTGCAAGTTGCTTGTGAAAGTATCTCATGAAAATTTCTTCTTTTTATTATTTTTCGTTATTTTACCTATTCTGACCTAAAAAAGTTTCTAATTTTTATATTCTAGTTACTTTTATACTAATAGATAAATAAAGAACACACATGATGACACACAAGAAATATAGTACTTATCTACTTACCTGGGTCTATCGACAAAACTTAACCCTACTTTTTTATACTAATAGATAAATAAAGAACACACATGATGACACACAAGAAATATAGTACTTATCTACTTACCTGGGTCTATCGACGAAACTTAACCCTACTTTTTTATACTAATTGTACTACTGCACTAAATAATTTTTTTATTTCATGAAATAATAAACCAAAAAAAGACAGAATAATAAAGTGCAAAAAGCAGACAACTTTCCATAACTATCACAATTTTTCTGGCTTTCTGACTATGCAACAAGAGCCGTTAAAAATTTAGCTAAGCTCATCAATGTGTTTCCTTTGGGAATAAAGTACATAAAACAACATGATGCAATATGTCATTCAATAGATTAAAACTTTGGCTTTCTATTGGTTGTAAGTATTATAGTATTAAACTTCAGAAAGAACTATTGGCAATTTGTAAAAGAGAGAATGTGACAGGAGGGCATGGCAAGAAGAGTCTGATTTTTTAGTTTATTCTCTGTAATCAAATAAGATTGAAGGCTATAAAAATTATGTTTTGCCTGAGCAATATTATAATCAGTAATTATGTCAAATTTCATACTTCTCAGAGGGGTGGTAAATAAATTAGAGAAGAGAGGATACCTAGAGAGCAAATGTCACAATTCTCACATTACAATTTCTTTAAAAATGTATTTATAAAATTAAGAACTTAAAAGTTATATAATATTAAAATTTGCATTATTAGCTACATTGCGATGCCAAGTTTATTCATATTATGTGATAATAAAGTACTTTAATTAAACTTTGAATGTAACTTAGAAAACCTCATGACATCTACAGAAAAGGATGCCCATATGGAAAGAGTTAATATAGGTGATGAGTAGTAGTTTACAAATTTATCAAACTTTCACTTATTCTTTATTTCTTTAAATGTACATACCTGGATCAAGTAATGCAGAACAAAAACTACCTCGAAGCTTCTTTGAAATTCGTTTTCCATGAGACTTTTCTTGAACCAAAAGGCGAAAGAGATCATAACCCAATATTATTACACCTCCATCTTCTTGCCATTCATCAAGCTTATTGGCTCTGGTACGGTTATCTCGCACACTAGCAAGTTCATATACCTAAAGTTTGTAGAGAAACTATCATTTGCCAACTCTAGTAAATTATTATGTACACTGTTGTACTGCCTTTGCTACAAACATTTAAATGTCATTAGACAGTCATATCAGCAGCATTAAATTTAAATATCTAAACACTCCACATCATATCAAATTATTTCTTAAAAGTTATTTCATGAAATACAGCAAATTTTAAATGAAATTTTTAACCCTATGATGAACTTTACAGTATTGTTGAAGGACTGAGGTAACAGCTAATAAACTGCATGAAATAAAAATTTGTAGCAAGGTGAAAATGCTACAATAGATACAGAGTTTAGGGCACAGTCTCTTCACCATAAAGTTAAGTTCATTAACTGTCTCGCTACGATGTCAGTCAAATCAACCAACCTCATAACCATTTTGCACTCGTTAGTTTCCATGCTATAACTTTTAATACAGTATGTGTATCTTCACAAAAGTTGGCAGATTTTCAGTAAATGTTATGAGTCTCTTGAACATAAAAAATCAGATTTTTTAATAAAGTATTTTTGTAAATACTTGTCTGTGAATATATATAGTTTTTTTTACTACTCGGACTGTAAAGTGATTTACACGTTAAGATTAAAAATACTTTTCTTAGTCTCAAAAATCTCAAATTTCATTTCATAATCTCTAATAAAACTTCCTACATAAATTTAAAACATTTTTATTCAGTAAAACTTTATATTTTGTCCGTTATTTTCTCTACCTTAACTCTATTATGATTCTATACAAGGTTGTAACCACCCAAAGAAATCTAATTTACCTTTTTCTTTCTAGAATGACTTCATATTGTAGCATGAAATTACATTTGTTTATCCCAATTAGCTTTAGACTCTTAACAGTATTTCTTTATTCATACTTAAATTTTATTGTTTACTAGTGTACAGCCCTTCAGAATGAAGTACCCTCCCACCCCATAGTATACCTTAACCTCACAATTCATAGCTAACTCAAATAAAATTTGCAAAATCAAGCTTGACCAACAAAGAGGCAGAGAAGTGCAGTAGAGGCAGGCAAACATCAGTAAATCCCTTTGTGAGCCAATGAAAATTAAGATAATTCATGAACTGTGGCATATTCATAGAATAATCATTGGTAAAAATCAGTTATATTATCAACTTCTAATACATAGAAAATATAGTGCATTTTGGTAACACTATGTTCCAACAATGGTTTTATGTCATGTTGGTTAGCAACAAAAGTATAATGTTTTGTTTGTTTGTTTTGAATTTCGCACAAAGCTACACAAGGGCTATCTCCACTAGCTGTCCCTAATTTAGCAGTGTAAGACTAGAGGGAAGGCAGCTAGTCATCACAACCCACTGCCAACTCTTTGGCTACCCTCTTACCAATGAATAGTGGGATTGACCACCATATTATAATGCCTCCATGGCTGAAAGGGCGAGCATGTTTGGTGGGACGGGAATTTGAACCCGCGACCTGCAGAGTGTGAGTTGAGCTCCCTAACCACCTGGTCATGCCGGGCCAACGTATAATATAATATTGTTGTTAGTCTATGTTCTGAAAGTATAACATGAAATGTGTACATAATAAAACTGGAAAAATATTTGTATATTTCTTAATTTAGTGTGTTATTAAAGAGGATTGTTTTTTATTAAAAACGTAGGTGATACAACATAAAATGGCTTAATTCAGAAATGATTTAAGTTTAAAATTTAATAGATATTTTTACTTTCATGATACATTTTATGCACTTGGCTTTAAGCTAGGTGATCCCACCCTGCTTCTTTACTTCAGGTTCATTATACCAACACTCACTACACTTATTCTATTCTATCTGGATAAATGCATTTTGGCTTTTATGACTCCTCCCATTTCGAGAAATCAAGTGT
The DNA here is from genome assembly GCF_000517525.1 of Limulus polyphemus. Taxonomy (NCBI): domain Eukaryota; kingdom Metazoa; phylum Arthropoda; class Merostomata; order Xiphosura; family Limulidae; genus Limulus; species Limulus polyphemus. The sequence continues at coordinate 58,740 of NW_013668377.1, read as the reverse complement.
GACGTGACACACACTGGTTTATATATATGTTAAATTCCCCTTTGAACCATGTCTAACTACTATTCCCACCATTATAAGTTTTTCATCACTTGCCAAATGTGTAGCTCACATCGGACTATCAAATTACATTATGCAAGAGCTACTCACGAGTGTACCTTGTGAAAATTTTTTATTATGTTATTATTACTTATTTTTCCTAATCTAACTTTAACAAACCTAAAAAGTTCCCTATTTTTACATTTTATGATAATAAATAATGATTACACATGAAAAACAATAAATAAAGTACATACCTGGGTCGTCGTCTTTTTTTCTGCTTTGACTGTTGATGACACTAAACCCTACTTTTTATACTAATGGTAGTATGCACTAATTAATTTTTTATTTAATTAAATATTACCTCAAAGAACACAGAATAATAACATGTAAAAAGCAGACAATGTCCTATAACTATCATAAGTTTTCTGGCTTTCTAACTATGTGACAAGAGCTGTTATTAATTCATCTAAGCTCATCGATGTGTTTCAAGTGGCATTAATGCTTGAACTGAAAACGAAATTGACAATTCTCTGTACAGAAAACAATGTAATATTATAGTCATTTGACAGAGTAAAACTCTAGATATATATTGGTTATAAAAAATATTGTATTGAACATCAGAGAAAATGATTGCCAATTCCTGAAAGAGAGGATATGATGGGTGGGTGTGGCAAGAAGAGTCTGATTTTCTATTTGATAGCTCTGTAACCAAAGATTGAAGGCTATAAAAATTATGCTTTACCTGAACGATGAAAATATTATACCGAGTAAATTACGTTAAATTTTGTACTTTGGGGAGGAATGGTAAATAAATTAGAGAAGAGGAGATGCCTGAAGAGAAAATGTCACAATTTTCACACTAGGGGAAATTCAGGATTTTTTTAAAATATGGATTATTAGCTACCTTTTTAAGCTATACTTGGTATAGCATGAAAAGAAAGTAGTTTAATTAACTTTCAAATGTAACTTACTAAAAACCTTGTGACATGTGCAGAAAGAGATGCTCATGGAAAGAGGGTTAAAGGCTAATGTTCAAAATAAAAACTAATCCTTTGTTTCAAGACTGCTAAAAATAACTACCACTTGTACTACTTGAGAGAGTAGTGAAAATTTTGAGGCAAAAATAAATTGTTGCTCTGGTAGGATTAACACGTCTGTGCACTATAAAACAACAAAGGGACATTGATGTTTTATGGGTCTTAAAAATACATCTAGTCACTCAGGATCTTTGTGGGTACATGAGTGTGTGTGTTTGGCATTTTTCTTCTGTGGGAAATGAACTTTTTATACAATTCTAACCTTCACATTTAAGCTATCCAAGGTTTATTTTAAAAAATATACAGTTTAATCCTCTGTTTCTCTATCAAGAAATATTACAGTTAATAGAATAGTTGTAAATGTCTGATACAGCAGTGGTTCATTAAATTAGCAAAATAAATACACGATCTGCTTGCAGATATTTTAAAGGTTAAATTAGGAAATGTTACAAAAGAAGTATGTAAACCATAAGATAGACCCAAAAAAATGTACACATTTGTGGTTATATTATTTGGTTATCAATGTATGAAGTGAAAAGTGCCTTTATCTTGAATTGTTATAAGCCGGCCTCATAATGATGATATTAATTATTTAATGAGCAAAAATTCACTTCAGAAATGCTTGTTGATTATGTCACTATTAACTGGATACACACATTGAACAATGCATATGCTTGAATAATGTTTTACGGACACAATTTATGAAGAAACAGAAAAAGTTGATGCAACCATAATTTTAAACATGTTTTTAATGAACATGCCATAGCATGTTTAGTAATCAATTTTTAAAATCACAAGTTTGTTTTTTCACTAGTCACCTACATAAAAATGAACTGAAATAGAACATTAAAATATCTCATATAATAACAATAAAAATCCTATCTTGACAAGGAGCATTATTATGGTACAGCCCTATATAGATAACTGGATGTTTATCCATAGATGGAGTAATTAATGTGTTAGGAAAGGTAAAGGAATTATTAATTATAAAATTATAAGTGAGCAGGAATTACTTTTACCTAGGATGGTGAATATGAATGTAAAATTTATATTATTTACTGACAGTTTTATCAATAGGATGTGCATAGTAATATCACATTTACCTAATCACTAGGATAAGTGATATTTACAAAAGGAATGCAAAATTACTCAACAGATGGACCAGATATTGTAAAGCAAAATTAATTCTGAAATCTTAAGACAAAAGTTTATGTTTTAAACTTTCAAAATCTAATTAAAAAATTATTTTTTTAGGTATAATATCACTAAATTATTCATATTATTTGACATCAATAAATAGCATTTAAACATAGAATAATATTTTTTGTTTCATATTATCAGTTTAACTTATCATTTCTTTTCAATATGGTTCTCTAACTGATATGATAGTTACATTCATATGAAGCTCATCATCTTCAAGCCACAAATTGAACTCCCTGTTCCAGTTAAGGATAGTATTGTATGGACACACCACCAGCACCTTCGAAAAGTAGTCCTTTGTGTACTGGTTATTAAGCAATGTGTGAACAAATGTTATAACCTGTAGGGTTTTCCCCAGCCCCATACAGTGTGCTAAGATGCATCCAGATCCTTTTCCAGATTTCAACTGTTCAAGAGATTCAACTGTACATTCCCACATAAACTTGACTCCTGCAAATAAAACATCAGTTAAAAACTAAAATAACCTGTATTTCTATTATTCTGTAAAAATGTATGCAATATTTAAGGTTCTATGAGCCTTGTTATTAATTATAATCTAACTTGTTTTATAAATATTTTCTAAGTTTTCTGAGCAGACTGAGGAAGGAATAATCAGATCAGGGAGAGGGATGCACAAGTGCAGTAGAAGAGGGTGTGAGAGGCAACCACATGATAGACATCCAAAGAGTGGAAAGAGTAGGTGAGGAGGAGGAGGAGGAAATGAGCCAGAGTAAAGAGATAGCACAAAAGGCAGAAAGCCAAGGGCTTGAATGAGGCATGAATCAGAACATGTTAACTCCATCAAGGTCTCAGTCAGGCATGGGGCAGGTAGAAGATGACAGAGGAAAAAGAAGGATCAGAACAGAATGGAAAAGGTAGGAGAATAAACCCTTGTAGTACTGGAAAAGGAAAAGTACATAGTAGAGGTAGAGACTGACAAGCCAATGATGAACGGTGAAGGAAAAAAATGGGGGAAGTTTGTCACAGAATGACTGCCAGGAGGAAAAGAATGGTGGAAAGATCAATGACAAAAGACCTGCCACAGTCACTGATAGAAAAAGGAAGCAGAAGAACTACAAGAGGTGTGACACTAAAACATAAAGTCCAGACTGATGGAAAGAAAGGAGAGTCTGAATGTGAGCAAATGAAAGCTAAGCTGGGCAAAGAGGTAGGAACAATGTGAATCAAGAAGGAAAGTAGTGTGTAAAGATAAGGGCAGAGGAAGTAGACAAGAAAAAGAATGGACATATAGTAAAAGGTGAAACCAGGCTAGGCTGAGAAAATCAACAGCGCCAAAAAATGAGGAACAGTGGACCATAAGGGAAGAAGCCTAGAGTTGTGAAGGATGATAAATATATCCAAAAATAGAGAGAAAAACCCCATGAAAGACCTGAAGTGTAGAGACCACTGGGGAGATATAATGTGGACTGGCCAAAAGAGGTGGTTTACCATTAAGATATAAGATCTCTGCAAATGGTAAAGAAGAAGATCAACCTGAGGTAAATGGGCCCAGAGTAGGGACCTGAGACATTAGTCTCTTGGATAATTGATGCAAGAAACAACCATGTAAAAGACTGAGTGGAATAGAGAAAGGGTTGAGCCCTTGAATGTGTGTGTTGGGGGGGGGGGGGGGCGACACACATGACCAGCATCAAAACTTCAAAAATCCTGCTCTCAACAGAGAGAGAAGTGTTGAGAAAGGGAGAGATCCTGTGTGAGAGGCAGTTAACAAGTGCAGGAAGCAGTCTGAGCACGGTCCAATTACCAAGACAATACCCCAAGGAGATGCTTGCAAAGGGGAAAATAGACCCAAAGAATGAAAAACATGGGTCTATAAGGTCCATAGTTGGAAACACATTTCAGCTTTCTCCAAAGGAATGAGGAATTCTAAGGAAGCCAAAGTCCCTGAAAGCAAATAACCTCCTGTGTAGTAATAGAATGAGAAGTATACAGCCCAAAGCCTGGTAGCCAGATATGTCATAGCTTGAAGACAAAAAAAGATAGGCTGAACATGAGAAGAAGAAATGTCCAAAAGAACCAAACGTTGAATGGGTGTGAGAAAGGAAGTAGATCTGAGGATAAGCCCCAACCAAGTAGCCATAGGAAGGAAACACCTGAAAATGGAGTAACAAAAGGAAATAGTTTGAGAAAAGGAATGCCAACCCCAGGCCATGAATATGGCAAGCGAAGACCACACAATGCCAAGAAATAAAAGAGGGGCTGATATTAAATCGAAGAGAAGAGCAAAAAATGGGAAAACCTGAAAAAGGAGGAGGAAATACAGAAAACAAAGAGAGGACAGGCTGTGGAAGATGTGAAGGAAGGTGGTAGATACATCAACCATGACCAACTGCAGGACAGGTGAAGACAACCTTAGATGGGGTCAGAAAGAGTTGAAAAAGAAATGGGAAGAGAAGATAACAAAAAGGACTGTTGGTGAATGCGAGACTAACATCAGGAGAAAAGACAGGTACCCAAATAAATGTATGTGTGTGATAGTCACTAATAAAATGAGTGATGAATTAGATGATCAGTAGAGGGAAAATGAGAAAAATAGGAAAGTTTGGAATTGGGAGTTGGAAGGTAAGAAGGAGAAATGCCTAGCTGAAGCATAGGAGCAAAGATCAGGGTCAAGAAAGAGAAAAACAAACCCTGGGAAGATATGACAGCAGTCAGTCACCAGGGATAAAAGAATACCACAGAAGACATCTGGGCAAAGAAAAGGGAGCCAGATCCCAACCCAAACAAGTCATAACAGTAGGGAAACAAAGAATGAAGGAATAAAGCAGAAAAAGTGGAACGGGATAAGCAGAGAAGAGAAGAAACACCTACAGAGTCCACCAGAAGCATGAAGAAGTGCCTCAGATAAAAGGCAGAATTAGAAAAGGAAATATAGGAGAATAGAGAGAAGAAGACAAATAAAAAGATAACAAATATGAAGATTTAGAAGTGAAAGAGAAGGTAAGGGACATAAAACTCAAGTAGCCAAAGACAGGGAAAAGGAAAGTCTACAAATCAGGACAAATAAGACATGACATTTAGGTCTGAGAAAAGAGCTATCAGAGAAAGAAAACAACATACTGCAAGGAGAAAAGAAAGTTAAACCCCATGAGCAGCAAGTGGAGAGGATGAGAAAATGAAGATAATAATAAAGAACACATGCAAAGGATAAGGAAAGGAACAAACCTGAGAAGGAAACCCAGAAATAACTGAAAGGTTAAGATTGTCTTACAAATGGTAAAACACTACCAGTGCAAATCAGGCAAAGAATATAGATCATTCTCAATTGTTGAGATCACAATTCCACCAACAGGACGGAAATAAGAGACCCATTAAGCATGTGGTGATCCACAAAAGGTTGATCAATGGCTGCAATGATCCTAATAATTAATGAGCCTCCAAAAGCCATGGACAAAATAAAGCCAAAGTGTGAACAATATTACCCACTCAGGACCAAATATCAATCAGCATCCTTTGAGAATTCATAATAATTAAAGCTTTTGAAATCAAAGCTCCATTAACATCACAAACCTTTGAAATTGAACACAGAATAAAAAAAATGTAAACTCATCTAGTTAATACAGTGCCAAGGAAAAGAATGAACTTCTCAAGTGCAAATGCACCAGGGGGTGTTGTTGCATATGAAGGTGTTTCACCTTCCTATTGGTGGATGGCACATGATTACATCATCACACAGTATCGTAATTTACATTAGATCACATAAGATTAGGTGGGATCTGCCTCAAGGCTAGTAGCATGCAAATCTCTAAAACAGATGTGCAGGGAAGATAGCTACACTGTGTGAAGAGGTGTGGTTTCATCTCGGAAATATGGGTTCTAAATTGTCTAGCAACACTATGAGAATAATGCACACTGGCTACAAAAAAAGAAATGTTGTTTATGTGCCTACAGAATATCATGTAGTTGTTGTTTAAGCTGAAGTAGGCCAAGTAACATGAAGCAGGTATCTCACAGCATAAACAAGTTAATCTAACAGAGAAGTCACTAAATTTGCATATAAGAAATTAATTTCACTATAACTATTGCAGCATCATGACATTACTCCAAATGAATAAACTGTATGTTACTAAAAGAAAACATTATATTACAAATTATGTATATTTGTACAAAATACTTATTAAAAATAAACAATGTAATATAATTCTCTGCAGAAGTACTTTAATTACAGAAACTGCACATAAAATGTTTTTAAGACCCTGGGAAAGAAGTTAATCAATCTGAAACAAACCAACCCTTTAATGAAATCCTTCCTTACCTTCTGACTGATGTGGTTTCAACTTTGAAGTCAGAATGGGGTGAACTTCTACGAGTTCTTTCTTTGTTTTGGGATCAATTTCTAGGATAAGTTTTTTTGTTACAGCATCTCTTGTTTTTTCATCTCCTTCACTCACTTGATTATACTGGAAAATGAGGAAAAATTAACTTCAAACAGATTTAATAGAAAATAATAAAATTGTGAATTTTTTTCTTCATAATAATATTTGTAGAATAATATATACACTTTGATCTTCACCAGAAACACTGTTGAATGCAATTGGCAGAGGTTAATATTTCCATGGAACATATTATAGCTTTCTAATAATATATTAACTTTGATCTTCACCAGAAACACTGTTGAATGCAGTTGTTGGCAGAGGTTAATATTTCCATGGAACATATTATAGCTTTCTAATAATATATTAACTTTGATCTTCACCAGAAACACTGTTGAATGCAGTTGGCAGAGGTTAATATTTCCATGGAACATATTATAGCTTTCTAATAATATATTAACTTTGATCTTCACC
>NW_013668377.1:47792-50880 GCF_000517525.1 Limulus polyphemus | reverse complement strand
CGTCACATTATATGTTTGATGGGACGGGTATTCGAACCCACGACCCTCAGATTGCGAGTCAAGCGCCCTAACAACCTGGCCATGTCGGGCCGTTAATTACTTGTAGCTTATTCATTTAAATTCTGTATCAGATTCTTGTTATTACTGTGACTTATTCAATCAAGTAACGTATGAGTATCTTGTTAAAGTAACTATGACGCACTAACTCAAATTCTGTATCAGATCCTTGTTGCTACTGTTGCTTATTCAATCAAATAATATATCACTCACTACCTTGTTAAACTAACTGTGATACATTCAGTTAAATTCTGTATCAGACCCTTGTTATTACTGTGACTTATTCAGTCAAATAACGTATGAGTATCTTGTTAAAGTAACTATGACGCATTAACTCAAATTCTGTATCAGATCCTTGTTGCTTATTCAATCAAATAATATATCACTCACTACCTTGTTAAACTAACTGTGACACATTCGGTTAAATTCTGTATCAGACCCTTGTTGTTACTGTGGCTTATTCAAAAAATGTTTCACGTTATGAACCATTGATTATTTTCAACCGGATAACGGATACGTATTTTGTAGTTGCTGTGACTATGACTTATTAAATTAAACTTGTATCTTTTTGTTTATGTAATTATGAACTTGAGAGACTGATTGTGTACTTGTATCTTACTGCTACTGTACACATATTCAGACTTATTGTGTAACTTTAGCTTATTGCTGAAGTAACTGTGGGGTGTACACTTAGAAGATGTACTTCTAACTATATTACTGCAACTATGAGAGATTTAGATTGGTTATACCTATGTATTGTAGTTACTGCAGCTGTGAAATATTTAGATTGGTTACACCTATGTCTTGTATAGTTACTACAGCTGTGAGATATTTAGACTGGTAACACCCATGTGTTGGAGTTACTGCAACTTTGTGGTGTTCAAACTGGTTACAACTATGTCTTGTAATTACTACAGCTTTTGTGGTGTTCAGTGGCTACAACCATATCTTATAGTTACTGCAACTGTAAGATATTCAGACTGGTTATACCCATATTTTATAATTACTGCAACTGCGATGTATTCAGCCAATTAAAAAACATCAGAAACAATGATACCTCTAGTTATAACTAGTACCAAAACATCAGAAATATTCTAAATGCTGGTTATAAGTAGTACCAAAACATCAGAACATTCCTACTGCTGGTTATAGCAAATACCAAAACATGAGAAATATTCGGAATGTTGGATATAAGTAGTACCAGAAAATCAGGACATTCATACTGCTGGTTATAACTAGTACCAAAACAACAGAAATCCTAGAAATGTTGGTTATATAACTAATACCAAAACATCAGAAATAGTAATACAAATGGTTACAAACAGTAACAGAATATCAGAAATATTCATACTACTGGTTATAACTAACACAAAAACATCCGAAATACTCGAAATACTAGTTATGACTAGTACTAAAACATCAGAAACTTTTATACTTGTCATAATAACTAACACCAGAAACATTATTACGGATGGTTACAAATAGTACTAGAATATCAGAAATATTGAAACTGTTGGTTATAACTAGCAATAAAATATCAGAAATATTCAAAGTGTTGGTTATAAATAATACCAAAACATCAAAATCATTAAGACATATGGTTAAAAATAGTACCAGAATATCAAAAATATTCAAACTGGAATTTATAACTAGTACCAAACATCAAAAATATTCCTACTACTGGATATAGCAAGTACCAAAACATGAGAAATATTCGAAAAACTGGATATAACTAGTATCAAAATATCATAAATACTCGAAATGCTGGTTATAGCTAATACCAAAACACCAGAAAAACTAGTACAAATTGTTACAAACAGTACTAAAATATCAGAAATATTCAAACTTTTGGTTATAACTAGTAATAAAACATCAGAAATATTCGAAATGCTGGTTATAACTAATACCAAAACATCAGTTTGGTTTGTATGTTATGAAATTTGCGCAAAGCTACACGAGAGCTATCTGTGTTAGCCGTCCCTAATTTAGCAGTGAAAGACTAGAGGGAAGGCAGCTAGTCATCACCAACCTCCACTAACTCTTGGGCTACTCTTTTACCAATGAATAGTGAGACTGACCGTCACATTATAACGCCTCCACGACTTAAAGGGCAAGCATGTTTGATGGGACGGGGATTCGAAGTCGAGCGCCCTAATCACCCGGGCCCCTAAAACATCAGAATCATTTATACTGATCGTTATAACTAGTACTAAAGCATCAGAAATACTCGGAATGTTGGTTATAACTAATGCCAAAACACCAGAAACATTAATACAGACGGTTAGAAACACTACCAGAATATCAGAAATATCCTAACTGTTGATTATAACTAATACCAAATCATCAAAATCATATATCCTGGTCGTTATAACCAGTACAAAAACATCAGAATCATTAATACACATGGTCAAAAATAGTACCAGAATATCAGAAATATTCGAGCCGGTATTGATAACTAGTACCAAAACATCAGAAATATTCGAAATGCTTGTTATAACTAGGACTAAAATATCAGAATCTTTTATACTGGTCGTTATAACTAATATCAAAAGATCAGAAACACTAATACAGATGGTTATAAATAGTACCAGAATATCAAAAATATTCAAACTGCTGATTATAATTAGTACCAAAACATCAGACATTGTTGTACCGCTGGTTATAAGCCGTCTGAAGAATAAACAAGAGTTTGTTTGTAATTAAGCACAAAGCTACAATATCAAACACTACTTTTCTAGCGGATTCTAGCGTTGTAAGTTCGCAGACATACCGCTGTGCAACTAGGGGGCAATAAACAAGAGGAAATCCTCAATAGCCGCGGCACTTGAAATTCTTTTAGGCAGGATTAGAGTAAATTAATCTATGAGGCTTTTTTTTTTTACTTTTTATTAGCTATGTTTTTGTGCGCCAGCAATACCAAGCGTAGGGTTCGCGCATACCCGATTTGATTTTATTACTCATCAAACTGAAATTATTTTAGGCAGGATTGGAGTGAATTGGTCCATGAGACCTTGGACTTGGTCAAATACAT
>NW_013668377.1:43758-46792 GCF_000517525.1 Limulus polyphemus | reverse complement strand
TTTTTTTTTACTTTTTATTAGCTATGTTTTTGTGCGCCAGCAATACCAAGCGTAGGGTTCGCGCATACCCGATTTGATTTTATTACTCATCAAACTGAAATTATTTTAGGCAGGATTGGAGTGAATTGGTCCATGAGACCTTGGACTTGGTCAAATACATCAATCGAAAGAGTTTCACCTCCTGAGTCCAAAACTGTAATTAGATCTCAAACCGGTCAAGAGATGATGGAGCTATGTGCTAAAAGTTTGTACTTAAAAAACTCGGAGCCATTCTATGAGCCTCTATACCGCTATTAAAAAGCGTTTATGTTGTTGGTTGTAACTAGTAAAAGAACTTCAGAAATATTATTCTACTGATTATACCTTCATCTCTGGTTATAACTGGTATAAATCGTCATATATAACATTAGTTCTGATCACAATTACTCTAAAGCGTCAGAAGTAATATTAGTTACGATTATAACTGGTACAACAGCTTTATATAACTCGAAAATTTTACGTTTCAAAGTGTGTTCGACGTTAAAATTGAAAATCGCAAATATCACGTGGTAACAGCAGTTATTCGACCTACCTGGCCTATTTCCTTCTTGATTTTGTATTGGTTGAGCTGCACATAATTTGGATAGGTTTCTATGGAAACACGACTGGACTCTTTCGTCGGGTTCCTTCGAAGGCGGGGAGAAGAGTTGGGTGAGCAGTAGGGAGAAAATGGGAGAGACGGGTAGATGGGCCGATTCGACCCACTCCGGACCATATGACTATCCTGAGAGTGGCTGTACGTAATTCGAGGCACCCGGTTATGTCCACACTTTGGTATAGAGCGAAACGCACTCCACGAAATCTCATGTTCCGATGAATCACCTGATGGCTTTTTTGCCATCCTCAGGTGGTAGAGATGTCCGTCTGAGACCTTCGCTTCCCCAGCAAGGTTTGAGAGTAAGTCTTTCCACTTTTGTTTGAAGATCCTCCCGCTGTTCTTCCAAGGAAAGTTTTTCTTCCGCACTCTCTTGAACATGTATGGGGACACGACTCCACAGCTGGGGGGAAACGTCCCCCATAGAGCTCCTACATTCAGCCTGAGCAACGCCTGGCCCCATCTTCACTGTATTAATAAGGTCGTCATCTGTAGGTCTCAATCGCTGTTTACTGGGAGCCGGCGGTACATCTTGGGAAGCCAGCACTTCAGAAAGGTCTTCATCTTCTGATTTGTCCAGACAGCTATGCCTACAGGAAAATAAACACGGTAAACTAAAGATCTGTTATGTAGAATATTACCTAAAACAGTGTAATACTCTCTCATGACCAAGAACTTGTAATTCAAGGTGTTTGTGATCAGTGTTTGGAACGAACCTGTAATTATTCAATATATGGTACCTCTAGATTATGCAAGGACATACTCTATTGGGTTAGCTAGGAGATACTAAGCATTCTTCTCTCTATGTTTACCAAATTATGGCAACAAGTTTATTCCTAGTCCGCATATCAATAGTAAAGAATCATAACTATAAACGCACATGACTATGTGGTATTCAGGTACACTGTGATGACCGCATGCAGAACACTTGCGCGAAAATTCGAGAAAAGAAATATTCTACACTACTTATGGAAACGTTACATCACTGTAGCTATTTCATTTACGATAACTATGTAGATTGTAAACCCATGTTCTCGTTAAAGATTAAAGGCCAACAGTAATCCATTCCACACTGTAATAATTGAGTTAAAGTTCAACAGCTGAGAGAATCTTTCCATTTTTCGTGATATATATTAAACACAAGAAGAATTGTTATTAGGTCGACAAGAGGATAATCCCAGTCACAATTAGGTAGTTATGGTTATTATATCGGTCGTAATCAAGATTTCTTTGGTTCTTTAACTTGATCAAACTTTACACACCTGATTTTAGTCACAGCCAATGCTATAAAATAAGGCTTCACGATCTGATGTAATTCATAATCAGGACTATGAAGGTCTAGAAAGCCATTCATCTTCTAAAAATATCCTAATACCAATAAACAGTGTAAAATTTAACAAACCAATCAGAACGCTGAACTTGTTTTAAGATGAACACTATATTGTATATCACCATCCCGTCTAACAGGCTATGTTTTAAATGATACAATTCATCTTTGTTGATGTATAAGTTGCTGGACTGTAAGATCAACACGAGGTAATATATCACCACCCATTCTATCAGGCTATGTTTTAGCTGATACAATTCATCTTTGTTGATGTATAAGTTGCTGGACTGTAAGATCAACACGAGGTAATATATCACCACCCATTCTATCAGGCTATGTTTTAGCTGATACAATTCATCTTTGTTCCTGTATGATGTGCTAAACTGCAAAATCAACACTATATAGTATATCATCATCATTCCGTCTATCAGACTATGTTTCAACTGATAGAATCCACCTTTGTTCCTATATAAGGTGCTGAAGTGTAAGCCTTTTCCTCCTGGTAGGACTGTAAAACATCACACGAAATCTTTAAAAATCTTAACGTCTGGCAATCGTTTTTCATTATTCGACTAAGTTCACATTTTTGACAGGCACACATTCTACACACTTACACACGTGTTGTTTGATTACAAAAATGTTAAAACCGAACAAATTTCTTCACTAATGATATTTATTTTGCTCTTCGGAAAATCCTAACAATTCACACTCATTACTTGAATACTGGTGCGCTAACTATTCGAGGAACTTTTAGTCTTAGTTCGTGACAGTAGTAGTATATTGTAAGCACTACTTTTCTATATATTTTAATATACTTTTAGTACATTTCTAGAACCAAAACAAACATAACTTTTTTCCTACATCCTCTTTTATTTCAAGTTTATCTACGTTTTTATACATTGTTCGTTGAAACACCCTGATTCCTAATTAACTGCATCCGGGCCCACCTAATTAAACTGTATTCAGACCTACTGTATGCTTGGTTTAACTTCATTCAAATTTACTTGGTACTTGGTTTAACTGTTTCTTTTGAATTTCGCGCAAAGCTACACGAGGGCTATATGCGCTAGCCG
>NW_013668377.1:37306-42804 GCF_000517525.1 Limulus polyphemus | reverse complement strand
TAAAGTAGTTCGTCGTGGCGAATTGCACGATTCGTCCTAGAGATTGTTCCAAATACCTGTACTGAGTACGTAACCACTCTGTGTATTGATACAGAAAGTCACATTCTTACATAAAATACCATCAAAAACAATCATGTTATTGTATTATAAGACAAAGATGGTGAAACATACAGTAAAACGCAATGTCGCAGAAAGATCCGAACTAGAATACCCCTGGGATCTGTTCCGATACTGAATAATTAAAATATAGTTTTATAACTATTCCCGATACTGTCTAACTGGGAAGTGTTTCCTAAACTGTTCCGATAATAACTAACTACGAAGTGCTTCCTGAACTATTATGATACTGAGTACCTAGGAAGTGTTTTATGAGCTGTTCTGGTATTAATTAACTACAAAGGGCTTCCTGAACTATTCCACCTTATTAGGAAGCGTTTCCTAAACTGTTCTACCGAAGTAGGAAGTGTTTTCTGAACTGTTCTACCTATTTAGGAAGTGTTTTCTGAACTGTTCTACCGAAGTAGGAAGTGTTTCCTTAACTGTTCTACCTAATTAGGAAGTGTTTCCTGAACTGTTATACCTAATTAGGAAGCGTTTCCTGATCTGTTCTACATGTTACATATTACAATTTATCCTGGACGAGTCTCCAAATCATTACCAAACGTATTATAATTTCGAATAGCCTGAAACTGAGTTTAATCGTAATTGAGATCTAGAAATTAAATAATTTCGATATGTATCCAATTTATGACACTTGCCAACAAGATTGATACACACAGTGTCTTTAATACAAACAATAACACAATTTATAATAACGGTTATTACAAATAATGATCTATGTACAAACGTTTTACAAACTTACAAACAATATTTAGTCCTCTATCTGGTCTGGAACTTCCTTGATTTCTTATCGAGAGTTCACGATGAGCGAATTAATTTTGAATAAATGTAGATACAATTCACTTAACAGGGAACTAGCTAGTTTTGGTCTTCGCCGGCCACACGCCCACTTGTCCACCGCTGCAGTTATATAATGTTTTCGTAAAAACATTTCGTGTCTGATGTGAATTCGCTGAAGTTAAATAGTTTGTAATATTCGAAATCTATAAACGTTCCTGGTCAAATAGCTGAAATTCCCGATTAATAAGCGTTATAAAAATCACAGTTATAGCTTCCGAGGTTTATAGCACACCAACTATAGAAAACCATTAATATACACTGTCTTTTGGCGCGTCGCGTTGATTATATTTATAGGCGTGAGGAGAGTTTCTCGAAGTTTTAGTCTTGTTATGGATTTCGCGCAAAGCTACACGAGGGCTATCCGCTCTAGCCGTCCCTAATTTAACAGTGAAAGACTAGAGAGAAGGTAGCTAATCATCACCCCCGTCAATTCTTGAGCTACGGGCGTTATAATGTGACGGTCAATTCTACTATTCGTTGGTAAAAAAAAAAAGGCTGAAAGGGCGAGCATGTTTGGTGGGATGCGGATTCGAACCCGCAGATTGCGAGTTGAGCGCACGAACCACCTAGCCATACCGGGCCTGGTTTAACTGAAAAGAATTATTTGGTACTTGTTTTAACTGGATTAAGATCTATTTAGTATCAACTTTAACTGTATTTAAACTTACTTGAAGCTTGGGATAGCTATAGACAGAACGACTTGATATTGGGTTTATCAACATTCAGATCTACTTCATGTTTGGTTCAACACTTGACATTAAGTTTAAATATGTATAGAAACATTTTACAGTTTGTCCAATTCAAGAAAAAGCCTATTTTTAAAAGAGGTCTTACTGAATGAAGTAACCCATGTACTTGTGTAATACCCTATTCAGGTTTGGCCTAAGTATAAAAGTTAGTATCTTCACAGCTTTTTCTATTGTGTTATCTTGGTTTTTGTTTTGTTTTTAATTTCAGTTCTGGTGTTCTTGTCCTTGACTCCAGCATCCAGACAATAGTCACACAGTTCAATCTAGTTAGCAGTTTAAAAGACATACCAAGACAGTAGTGTGAATAAATATTTGTTTGTTTCTTGGATTCCTTTGCTGTCCTTGTTCGATTTATTTTTCGCTTTAGAATCCAGAATCCGTGTTTTACGGATACTTTTAATTTTTCTATCGAATGTCAGTCTACCTGAATACCAAATTATTATGGAATCCTAAGGATTTTCAGGAGTCAAATTTTAATTCTTTTTATACCTTTTTATAATTTAAGGAATTATAACAAGGCATAGGGTATGAACTTCTGATTCAAAAACAAATAAAATAAATATGATCTGATTTAAAACTGGAAAAAAGACCACTATCTATACTTAAATAATTCGGGTTTAAATTTATATTAAAAAATAAAAGAAATCTGCTTATGCTTGTATAAATCTGGTTCAAAATTACAATTAGAGCATTTGTTTATACTGTGCAGCTATTAAAACACTGTCTGTACTGTATAGTCCTGATTCGTGCTGTTCTTGTTTAAGACGAGAGCCGTTGTTTATACATGTGCAGTTCTTGATTCAAAACTGGGAAAAGAGCCAACGTTTTTACTTGCGCAATTCCGTTTTATGTGGAAAAAAACAAAACAAAAATAACAACAACAAACAAACAAAAACGTTATCAGCTTATATAACAACATAGATACAAATATGAGGGTTGTTTTACAATGAGAAATTGAAGGTACAACGTGTCACCACGTGTACATAATTATGCAGAGAGTTACTCGCACTCTAAAAGGACTATGTGCACGTGTTAATACAGTGGTGTGATGACACAGGTGCGAGCCATGCGCTTAGCATGTGTATATTTGGTTTAATACAGATTCTGACAATGCAATGCACCAAAATATACTTTTGGTTAGATATATTGTGACGGATTTATTATTATATATTTATTTTAATATCAACGTTTGTTTAGATTAAGTTTATATTTAAAAATATGCACAGCTTGTAGTGTTAAATATGTATTGCGAAACTCCCGCTTATTCCCTTAAGTTGTAGAAGATTCTCGAGCGTAAGAATAAACAATATATGTGTGTACGTAAACGCCAGTGTAGCTTTGTATTGTTACATAATCTGAATTTTCGAGAAACACTCCACACGCCTATAAATATAACCAACGTGACGCGCCTAAAAATAGTATATATTATTGGGTTGCTGTAATTGATGAGCTATAAACTTCGTAAGCTATAAATGTGATTAACGCTTATTAATCGGGAAACTTCAGATATTTGACCAGGAAAGTTTATAAATTTCGAACATTACAAACCATTTAACTTCATTGGATTCACATCGGACACTAGTACTTTTACGAAAACATTACCTAACGTCATCGTTGGAAACTCGACCCGTAATCGGCGCGTGATCATTGAAAACCACAGAGCTAACTAGCTCCTTATTAAATGAACTATACCTACGTCAACTCGAAATTAACTCGCTCATCGTGAACCCTTGATAAGATATCAAGGAAGTTCCAGACTAGAAAGAAAGAAATACTTTATATTGCTTGTAAGTTTGTAAAACTTTTGTATAGAAATCATTGTAAATTGTATTATTGGTTGTATATTAAATTTAACTCAATTTCAGGCTATTTGAAATTCTAATACCTAGCAATATATATATATATATATCTTTTCTGAGGACAAATAATCCAATAACGACTTAAATTAAGACTATACAATATTGCGAAGAAAGGAGCCTCCAATGGTCTTAATAGAATAACAGAGTTGAGAACAGCACTGGGCTCCGAAATCACACCCCAGGACTATCCAGAGAAATGTCCTCATTCGAAAAGTGAAGACATTAGTTAATTAGTGAAAATCCAATGCGATAAATGTGGGCATATCTCCTAGTACTGTTAACAAGATAATTAATAAGGATGTAAAGTTGACAAAAGGTTTCAAGTAAAAGTTCGCAAGTGTCCAAATCAACGACTGTTTTCATGAGGAAGACGGCCTAAGAAACTAAAATCACAGCAATCCCATTTCGACCACATATCTGTAAAGCACCCAACTGCAATCTCAATGGGGTTTTATACTTACAGTTTGCTCAAACATAGTCTTGGAAACCGAAGACCACAGTTTAAGTGGGATTTTATATTGATCCCGCCATCCTTCAGTGGAATTTGCGAAGTTGGACAATAGCGCTTTATCATGGTCATTTTGATGAGCTCTATCGACGATTAAGGTAGTAAGTAGTTTTAAAGGCATCTTGAAATGTTAAGTAAATATCAAAGAATAAAAAGGTTTAAGGCCAATTTGCCAAATTTAATTCTTCAATCTACTCTCTTTACTGACCCAGAATTTCGCCCTTTAAACCTTTCGAGTTCGGAAAAAATATTAAAAATATAAAACATATATAAGAAGAAAGTTAAAAATGAAATCTTACCATAAAACTATTAATCATCCACAATATCACTGAATGCTTAATTTTCTTCTCTAACTTAAGTTTAAACCTGAATGTCATGTCAAAGATAAAAAGAAGAAATATAATATCAACATCATTTGTCTGTTTAAAACTCGTCTGTAACAGAGAGTAAGGTTCCAGAGGTCTTTCAAGGAAGATCAACAATAGTAATGTGCACGCTGGAGTAGTAATTAAGAAGTGAGATACACTACTCTAGTCCGCACTACAATCCCAATGCACAACCACTTCGGCACGTACTGTCCTATCCATGCACAGTGAAGTGTAGCCACTACAAATAAGACTTAGTTGTATAAGTCAAGAATTAATGAAATTATTGGACCCGCTTGCTAGAGGAGCAACGGCACGTGCTCCCTTATATAAAGATAACGTCTCGAATTGAACCATCACGAAAGAGGAAACAAGTAGCTTCTATCATTTGTAATACACTGTCAGTAAGATTTCACATAAGAAAAAAACAATGAAGTGATCTTGAGCTGTGGTCTTGATCTTGAGACAAAACTTATCAAAACTTGCTTCTACTAAAAAAAAACAACTTGTAATATGTGTCCTTTACCTTCTGGCGAAAACAAAAAACATATAAAATACCTCTTTCAGTACATTCACGACATAAATAAAGAAATTGAAATACATCCTTCAGTTCCCCATCAAGTAGATAAAAAATGCTGAACCAGCGCTGAGCTTAAGGCCTCAAACACCTAGTTCATTCCTTCAGTATCTCAGGAGAACGAAAATAACTGAAATACAGCTACCAGTATCTCAGGAGGACGAAAAGAACTGAAATACAGCTACCAGTGTCTCAGGACGACGAAAAGAACTGAAATACAGCTACCAGTGTCTCAGGACGACGAAAAGAACTGAAATGCAGCTACCAGTATCTCAGAAGGACGAAAAATACCTGAAATACAGCTACCAGTATCTCAGGAGGACGAAACTAACTGACATACAGCTACCAGTATCTCAGGAGGACGAAAAGAACTGAACTGCAGCTACCAGTATCTCAAGAGGACGAAAAGAACTGAAATGCAGCTACCAGTATCTCAGAAGGACGAAAAGAACTGAAATGCAGCTACCAGTATCTCAGAAG
>NW_013668377.1:32187-36462 GCF_000517525.1 Limulus polyphemus | reverse complement strand
GTATCTCAGAAGGACAAAAAGAACTGAAATGCAGCTACCAGTATCTCAGGAGGACGAAAAGAACTGAAATACAGCTACCAGTATCTCAGGAGGACGAAAAGAACTGAAATACAGCTACCAGTATCTCAGGAGGACGAAAAGAACTGAAATGAAGCTACCAGTATCTCAGGAGAACGAAAAGAACTGAAATAGCAGCTACCAGTATCTCAGGAGGACGAAAAGAACTGAAATACAGCTACCAGTATCTCAGGAAGACGAAAAGAACTGAAATACAGATACCAGTAGCTCGGAAAGCTTATGAAAAGAGCTGAATACAATCATCAGTATCTGAAGAGACTTATGAAAACAAGTAATACTTTCTTTCCTTATCTCAAGAGGTTCATGAAAATAATTGAAATAGAGACTTCAGGAACTCAAAAGGTTAATGAAGACAACCGAAATACATTATTTCAGAAGACATGAAAACAGGTAACACTTCCTTCAGTATTTCAGTAGCTTCATGAAAATAGTGAAATATTTCCTCTTGTACTTTCAGAGGAGCATTAAAACATGAAAAGCTATCAGTATGCACGCTGTTATGTGGCATGTTTGAAGTTCATATCTAGGATGAGAATTTCAGAGAACACTTTTGTATATGTGATTAAACTGGTTCAGCTCATTTAAGCCACATACTGGTACATATCTGTAGGAGATACGGTAATTCAAGTACACAATCTTAAAGTATATTCAACAAATAACTTGTATACATAAAGGCAGTTTGGATGAGCCCATTTAAACTACAATCTTAGAGATTTATCTAACGAAGAACTTGTATAAATTAAGGCAGTTAGTTTGGGGCCATTTAAAGTGCAATCCTAAAGCTGTATCTAACAACGAACTGGTATACATAAAGGCAGTTTGGTTGAGCCCATTTGAAATGCAATCCTAAAGCTTTATCTAACAACGAAATGGTATAAAGTCAATTTGGATGAGCCCATTTAAACTACAATCCTAGAGATTTATCTAACGAAGAACTTGTATAAATGAAGGTAGTTAGTTTGGGACCATTTAAAGTGCAATCCTAAAGATGTATCTAACAACGAACTGGTATAAATTAAGGCGGTTTGTATGAGCCCATTTAAAGTGCAATCCTAGAGATTTATCCAAAAAAGAACTTTTATAAATAAAAGCAAAACGGCGTTTTTCAATTCATTCTGCGAAACAGCTTTTCTTTAGTAACGAATGCTTTTATTTCTCCCATTCAGTCACTTGAAATGACAAAAAACACAGTTGAGGAATAGCAATTAATCCATTGATAGAAAAGGAACGACTATTTAACCAAATCCTAAATTTAGGAAGAGCAGAATGTTTAGATTTTATACTAGAAAACACAATTCGATAATTCTGCAGAAAGATGTTAAACTTTGCCAAATAAACTATTTTTTACTCCATACAAAAAAAAAAAGGGGTATTGGCTTAAGCAGGTTTGGTCGAAAATTCTGTTCAAAGAAAAATCAAAAATCAAAAGAATTAATGCCAGCATAAAGGAAACAATAATACATACATCTGGAAATAAGGTTGTTGTTTTTTTATGGTGCTAAATTAAACTCGCTCACACTTGATCGCGTTCTCGTGGAACTTGTCAATCCAAGTTATCGGGTAAAAATACTTCTATTGACAAAACTTCTAAATAGCCTTAATGAGAAGTACACTTTATTCTTCAAGTAGACACTATAGAAGTAATACAGAGTAGATCGATCGAATGCCAATACCAGCATCTCGAGACAAGAAGCTTTCAAGCCCGTGGGTAAAAATCCCTTGTGATTATTCGAAACACCTGCTTTGACGTGTATACAGAAGCAGTAATACTGTTATAAGTTTTACAACCTCACTGAACAGATCTGTCGTAACGTCGAAACAATTCGAACTAGTTAGTTCTTCTGTCTAAGAAATTTGATCATATAATCAAAATCACCTTTTAGTTTTGTTTCGTGGGTTTTATCTACAATTTTAAATAGCAAAAATAAAAAGACTAAAAATTAGCATTTCCAGACTCGATCTTATCAGAAAGTTCACACAGAGCGAAACAGGAAGTAAAACTTACAAAAAACGAGGCTTGTACCACACACTCGTCTTATCCAGAAACACAACCAACAAAAAACGAGACTTGTACCACACACTCGTCTTATCCAGAAACACAACCAACAAAAAACGAGACTTGTACCACACACTCGTCTTATCCAGAAATACAACCAACAAAAACTGTACAACACACATTCGTCTTATACAGAAACACAACGAACAAAAACTGTACCACACATTCGTCACATCAAGGAACACAACCAACAAAAACTGTATCACACATTCGTCACATCCAGAAACACAAACAACACGAAATGTACCACACATTCGTCACATCAAGGAACACAACCAACAAAAACTGTACCACACATTCGTCACATCCAGAAACACAAACAACACGAAATGTACCACACATTCGTCACATCCAGAGCACAAACAACACGAACTGTACCACACATTCGTCACACCCAGAAACACAACCAACAAAAACTGTACCACACATTGGTCTTATCTAGAAACACAATCAAAACTGTATCACACATTCGTTACATCGAAGAACAAAAACAACAAGAACAGTACCATACATTCGTCATATCGAGGAACAAAAACAACAAGAACAGTAACATACATTCGTCATATACAGAAACACAAACATCAAGAACTGTACCATACATTCATCATATCGAGGAATACATACAAAAGCTGTACCACACATTCGTCATATGGAGGAATACATATAAGAACTGTACCACACATTCGTCATATCGAGGAATACATATAAGAACTGTACCACACATTCGTCATAAGCAACAAGAACTGCACCACATTCGTCATATCCAGGAATACATACAAGAGCTGTACCACACATTCGTCGTATCGAGGAACACAAATAAAAACAGCTTTACTACACATTTGTCATATCGAGGATAATAAATAGCAGGAAATATGTAAAAACATTCATTAGACCCAAGGGTAGAAACAGAAAAAATCTCCCGTGTTGATTAAAACAAAATTTGCATTTTATGTGTTTTACATTCTTAAGTAAATTAAAAGGCGTGGCTATGACATTTCTTTATAAAAAGAAAAACCCTTTACAAATATCGTACAGACACTTATACTGTTCTGTATTTGACCACCCAATCAGCATCAGCTATAGTGTACCTCGGTATCTCGCCAATCTTTGGGGGTCTTCCTCGTCGACAGCCAACTTGGTCCCACACTTGACAGACACAACTTGCTGCTGAAATATAAGAAGAAGAAACAAAATTTAAAATTTGTGACCACAGAAAAAAGCAAATCAAAACAAGCGATATGAATATTGCTGAAAACACTATTTCAAACAGCACGACAAACATCGATACACACCTGAAAAAAAAAGAAACAATGATAAAGCAACAGATAGCTGAAAATTAGCAGACACTTTAGTAACGTAAAACAATAATAAAGATCTGGACATACGCGAGTAACTATAGAGGTCTGGAGCTGTAACACTAACACTAACATGTACAACAAGCTGAGGTACCTGTCCTTTGTCAGGGTTACGAACTTTAAAATATGTGGTGTTGGAAGCTATGATAACACAAAAATCCTACTTTTCAAACAATTTATTTATAACATAACATATTATTACAGTATTCATTATTACCTCACCAAAGATTTTGTATAAGCTTTAAGAACTCAATGTGTATATACTTAAAACATGGTATACACTGTGCGATGATCAGAGTGATTTTGTAGGAAGAGGTAGCGAAAAAGTAGTGGCGGTAGGGGTGCTTTCTATTACCCGCTTTAAACACTCAGCTTTTAATGACTTTCCACAGTGTTTCACGTGATTAATTAGTTGACGATCATTGGTCGCAGAAGTGTCTTACGGGGCTGAAGTTGAAAGATCACAAGTCAAAGTAGGAAGTCGGTATAACTCAAGAAACGGCTCTTAATATCAGACTTATGGTAGCTGGTGGAATAGAAACTTCAGCTACGTTTATGTATTGTTGCAATAATGGCGGCCAATTTTTGTTCATTGCATTTCTCCATATAGAGTGTGCTGCGCTAGTACTTGTGTGCCCTCCCTCCACACTGTGTGTATGTTGTGTTATAGAAAATTCTATAGTTTTTTTTTTAGTGTAATGATGTGGCCCCATCTATGAATGTAGTTAACGTTAACTTACGTCAAAAATAATAAATGCTAAATAACAGCAATAATTGGAGGGTGGA